>NW_022437394.1:0-40807 GCF_009761245.1 Sapajus apella
GCTGTCTCTACTAAAAATACAAAAATTAGCTGGGCCTGGTGGCAGGCGCCTGTAGTCCCAGCTACTTGGGAGGCTGAGGCAGGAGAATCGCTGGAACCTGGGGGGCGGAGGTTGCAGTGGGCTGAGATCGCACCACTGCACTCCAGCTTCCCAAGTAGCTGGGACTACAGACTCTGTCTCAAAAAAAAAAAAAAAAAAAACCACACACACAAAAAAAGAAAAGTAAAATTGGAACTGTTTAGAATTATTTGAGTTACGGTTAAGAGCAGTTTGTGTCTCCAACTCCCTGATAGTACATATTCTTGTGTTTAGCGATCCAAAATAAAAAATGATATTAAAATTATTTTTTTTTAAAAGTGTGTTTTTGTTAATTTTTTTTTATTTTTTGAGACAGGATCTTACTCTGTCACCCAGGCTGGAGTGCTGTGGCGTGATCATGGCTTACTGTAGCCTCAACTTCCTAGGTTCAAGCGATCCTCCCACCTCAGCCTCCCAAGTAGCTGAGACGACAGGTGTGTACCATGCCTGGCTAATTTTTTTAATTTTTTTGTAGAGACAGGGTATCTCTATGTTGTCCAGGCTGGATTTGAACTCCTGGGCTCAAGCAATACTCCCACCTCAGCCTCCCAAAATGCTGGAATTAGAGGCAGGAGCCACAACTCCTGGCCTGCATAATGATTTTAAAGACAAAGAAACAGAACCTGAGTTATTTCATTTCTGTCATTCTGTATGAGACCACATTTATTTGTATTTAGCATGTAAAACAGTGGGAAAGTGCAAATTTTAATTGATATAGGAAGTTGTTTTGAATTTCAAATAGTATCTTTTAAAATTGATCTTTGTTTTAAAATTGTTCATTTTTTAAAAGTAAAAAAAGAATAGAAACGTTAAATTAGTGGAGGATACTTTAGCAGATGCCTCAGTGGTACATCTTGCAGACATTTACTTTTTAAATTGTGGTAGAATATATTTAAGATTTACCATCTCAATTATTTTATTTATTTATTTGTTTATTGAGATGGAGTCTTGCTCTGTTGCCCAGGCTGAAGTGCAATGGCACAATCTCGGCTCACTGCAATCTCCATCTCCTAGGTTCGGCGATTCTCTGCCTCAGCCTCCCAAGTAGCTGGGATTACAGGCACCCGCCACCACACCCAACTAAATTTTGAAGTTTTAGTAGAGACGGGGTTTCATCATGTTGGCCAGGCTGGTCTTGAACTCCTGACCTCATGATCCACCTCCCTTGCCCTCCCAATGTGTTGGGATTACAGGCGTGAGCCACCATGCCCAGCCTCATCTTAATTATTTTGAAGTGTAGAGTTCATTGACATTATGTATATTCATACCGTTGTACAAGCATCACCACCATCCATCTCCAGAACTTTTTCATCTTCCCAGATGGATACTCTGCACCCAGCAAACACCACTTCCCCATTCCTCCTCCCCCCAGCCCCTGGCAACCACTCTTCTACTTTCTGGGTCTATGAATTTGGCTATTCTAGGTACCTCATCCAAAAGCAATCATACAACAGATGGTTTGGTTTTATTAAAATTCATTTATTAGTTATTGGACAATTATTCACATACAATAATGTTAAAATCAGACTGTAAGAAAGGGTAAAAGCAGACCCCTGGAGGTGGCCTGGCCCAGAGATGATGCCTTTGGGAGGTGATTAGGTCATGCAGGCAGAGCCCTCCTGAATGGGATTAGTGCCCTTAGGAAAGAGGCTAGAAACAGACCTCTTGCCCCTTCTACCATGTGAGGTTGCAGTAAAAAGAAGGATGTCTTTGGCCTGGGGTGCAGTGGCTCACACGTGTAATTGCTGAGGCAGATGGATCACTTAAGCCCAGGAGTCGGAGACCAGCCCAGGTGACAGAGCAAGCCTGTCTCTACAAACATTAGGAAAAAAAAAAAGGAAAAAAAAAAATAGAAGGCTATCTTTGAACCAGGAAGTGGGCCCTCAGTTGATAACAACTTTGCCAGCACATTGATTTTGAACTTCCGACCCTCGACCCTCCATGACAGTCAGAAATCAATCTTTTTTTTTTTTTTTTTTGAGGTAAAGTCTTGCTCCGTCCCAGGCTGGAGTGCAGTAGTGTGATCTCAGCTCACTGCAACCTCCCCCTCCTGGGTGCAAGCAACTCTCCTGCCTCAGCCTCCTGAGTAGCTGGGACTACAGGCGTGTGCCACTATGCCCTGCTAATTATTTGTGTTTTCAGTAGAGATGCGGTTTCACCATGTTGGCCAGGATGGTCTCGATCTCCTGACCTCATGATCCACCTGCCTCAGCCTCCCAAAGTCCTGGGATTACAGGTGTGAGTCACCGCATCCAGCCTTCTTTTCTTTTTAAGAGGCAGGGTCTTTCTATGTTTGGCAGGCTGGTCTTCAACTCCTAGACTCAAGTGATCCTCCCACCTCAGTCTTCTGTGTAGCTAGGACTCTAGATGTATGCCACTGTGCCCAGCTAATAGGGCTATTATTACTATTATTTTTTGAGACTGAGTCTCAGGCTGTCCTCCAGGCTGGAGTGCAGTGGTGTGATCACGGCTCACTATAGCCTTGACCTCCTGGGCTCAAGTGATCCTCCCACCTCAGCCTCCCAGGTACCTGGGACTACAGGTGCATAGCACCATGCCTGGCTAATTTTTTGTAGAGATGGGGTTTTGCCATGTTGCCCAGGTTGGTCTCAAACTCCTGGCCCCAAGCAATCCACCTACCTCAGCGTCCCAAAGTACTGGAATTACAGGTGTGAGCTACTGTGCTCAGCTAGATAAGGGCTATGTGAATAAGGCTTGTTTTGTACAGATTCATCTCAGCATTGACTCCTCATCTCCAGAGATTATAATGTTCTTCACTTCCTGTTATTAGAAGGGCTCCTTTCTCTTGGGAAATGTATGCCCTTCTTTTAGGTAGAAAGAGGGAGATCAAAGGGCTCTTCCCGCATCTGCTGTTTCTCAATTGCCTTTAGCTCAAAATAACTGATATGTCAACGGGCATATTTTGGGTGGCATGTTCTGATCCCCTTCAGGCTCTTAATTTTCCCCATCCAGCTGGGAATGGTGGCTCGTGCTTGTAATCCCAACACTTTGGGAGGCTAAGATGGGTGAATCACTTGAGCCCAGGAGTTTGATACCAGCCTGGGCGACATGGCTAAACCCCATTTCTACAAGAAATACAAAAATTAGCCAGTCATAGTGGTTCATGCCTATATTCCCAGCTACTTGGGAGGCTGTGGCATGAAAATCACTTGAGCCCTGGAGACAGGTTTCAGGGAGCCGAGATCTTGCCACTGCACTCCAGCCTGGATAACAGAGCAAAACTCTGTCTCAAAAACAAACAAACAAACAAAAATCCCTATCCTCAAGTGGCAAGAATAGAGGTGGGACACCCCAATCCCTGCCCACAGACTTCCTCAGTGGAGCAGATTCTTCACAGTATGTGGAGCCATGCGTAGAAGACTAAGACTCCTCTCTTTCTGTGTCCCTTCTGTCCCAGCTGTCAAGGACTCCTTTCATCCTATATAAATCTCTCCACCTGGGATCTGAGGCCACCACACCCTCCTAAATTTTTGTACTTTTAGTAGAGACAGGGTTTCACCATGTTAGCCAGGATGGTCTCGATCTCCTGATTTAATGATTCGTCCACCTTGGCCTCCTAAAGCGTTGGGATTACAGGCGTGAGTCACTGCGCCTGGGCCCTCCTGCCTTTTTGAGAACCTGGCTTCTTCCATTTTCTTTTTTGTTATCTTAAATCCTGTTTCTGCTACATTTTCTTCCTAAGAATATAAATGACCTATCAACCCGCCACATTTTTTTTTTTTTAAGACAGAGTTTCACTCTTGTTGCCCAGGCTAGAGTGCATTGGTGAGATCTCAGCTCAGTGCAATCTCCACCTCCTGGGTTCAAGCGATTCTCCTGCCTCAGCTTCTCTAGTAGCTGGGATTACAGGCATGTGCTGTAATCTGGCTAATTTTTGTATTTTTGGTAGAAACGAGATTTCACCACATTGGCCAGGCTGGTCTTGAACTCCTGACCTCAGGTGATCCGCTGCCTTGGCCTCCCAAAGTGCTGGGATTGCAGGTGTGAGCCACCGCGCCTGGTCTATCAACCCTATTTTTTAACAATGACAACAATGAGGATGGACTGTATGGCCCTCCTTAGGGATAGCCCTGCCTTTTTCCAGACCTTCCAAAGAGCAGAAGACATATTCTCACCTCCCTTTCACTCTTGGCTCCTGTTTTCCTCATATAAAGAAGCTGCTCTGGATTAGCATGACAGTAAGGTCTTGGGAGCCTTGGAAACTTCAGTCCCCACTGGATCAGCCCTCTCTCTCTTTTTTTTTTTCTCCCTGAGATGGAGTCTTGCTCTGTCACCCAGGCTGGAGTGCAGTGGCATGATCTTAGCTCACTGCAACCTCTGCCTCCCAGGTTCAAGCAATTCTCAGCCTCAGCCTCCCGAGTAGCTGGGACTACAGGCGCACACCACCACGCCCAGCTAATTTTTGTATATTTAGTAGAGATGGGGTTTCACCATCTTGGCCAGGCTGGTCTTAAACTCCTGGCCTCATGCGGATCAGCCCTCTCAAAGGCACCAAGGCTGACACGTGCTGCCTTCATGTACCCACTTCCCCTGGAGGCCATGGCACCACTCACCTGATTCCCATCCTCCTTTTGAGCAATCCCTAATCATCCTTCCTCCCCAGGATTCTGACCACCTCCTCATCCAGCTTGCTCTATTCCCATGGCTTTCCAGGGAATCTCTGGGTTGGCCACATTACAGATCTAGCTCCAATCTCTCCCTTGACCTTCACCTCTACACAGTAGTCCTGTTTTTCCCTACTCAGATATCATTCCCTTCAGTGACTACTTGAAGACATCATTCTGGCTAAGATCCCTAAGCTGCTCCCCCTTATTCTTAGCAGGCCATATCAGAGGAAAATGTCACCTCCCTGCCTGTGATCTTCTCCCAAAGCTGACTGAGCTCACACATTTTTGCCTGCTTCTCACCTGCCCAAAGCCAGGGTCCCACCTGTGAACTGCTCTTTTGTTCACTTGAGGCCACATGTAACTTGAACCATGGATTGTTGCCCAGTTTCCTGCAGGATGTTCTTAGGCCCACTCCACTGGGATTTGGAAGCTGCCTCAGTTTAGGAAACAGATTTCTGCCCCACCCCCTGAAACAGAGTCTCACTTTGTCACCCAGGCTGGAGTGCAATGGCGTGATCTCGGCTCACTGCAACCTCTGCCTCCTGGGTTCAAGTGATTCTTCTGCCTCAGCCTCCCGAGTAGCTGGGACTACAGGCATGTGCCACCACACCCAGCTGATTTTTGTATTTTTTTAAGTAGAGACGGCATTTCTCCATGTTGACCAGGCTGATCCCAAACTCCTGACCTCAGGTGATCCACCTGCCTTGGCCTCCCAAAGTGCCGGGATTACAGGTGTGAGCCACCGCACCCGGCCAGGAAACATATTTCTTAACTCTCAGATCCCCATTGAAGTTGCATGTCTAGACCTGTATTTACAGTCTAGTTATATTTGCACAGTAACAAGTGCTGGAGCAGTGCCCTCTGTGATGAAAAGTAGCTCCTGCTGATTGAGTCCCTACTACGTGCCAGGTTTTATGCCCAGAGCTTTGCCTCCAGTGTCCCATGGAAACTTTAGACTATATTTACGAGGTCAGAGATGGTAAGTGGCTCACTGGAAGGCATGCTGCTAGTGAGTTTCAGAGACTGAAAGTCAATCCAGATCTGATCCAAACCCTTACTCCGTTCCCTATCCCAGCTGCCTTAAAGCTCATTTTAATCATGTTGTCAACTTTCTAGCTCCCAAAGCTCACAGGACAGACCTCAGCAGGTAGCTGGAGATCTAGAGCATCACTATTCAACTTGAACAGAATAAGAAGTATGTACACATTAATTTAAGATTTTCCAGTAGCCACATTAAGAAAAGTATAAACAGGTGAAGTTAATTTTATTAATATTTATTTAACCAAATATATTTCAAATATTATCATTTCAACATGGGGTATTTTATTTTATTTATTTATTTTTGAGATGGAGTCTCGCTGTGTCGCCCAGGCTAGAGTTCAGTGGCATGGTCTCAGCTCACTGCAACCTCTGCCTCCCAGGTTCAAGGGAATCTCCTCCTTCAGCCTCCCGAGTAGCTGAGATTACAGGTGCCTGCCACCATGCCAGGCTAATTTTTTGTATTTTCAGTAGAGACAGGGTTTCACCATGTTGGCCAGGCTGGTCTTGAACTCCTGGCTTCAGGTGAGAATTGCCTGAACCAAGGAGGCAGAGGTTGCAGTGAGCCAAGATTGCACCATTGCACTCCAGCCTGGGCCACAGAGGAAGACTCTGTCTCCAAAAAAAAAAAAAAGTAGATTTACATCCTGAGTTGTTTCCAGGTATACCTAAAACTTCTCTGTAACTTAATCAAGTATCTGCTTTTAAATTAAAAATTAAAATTAAATAAAAATAATTTGGCTCCTCAGTCACATTAGCCATATTTCAAGTACTGAATAGCCATCAAGTGACTAGTGGCTACCATATATACAGCATGTTTGGAGTCTCCTTTTAAACCAGGAAAGGGGAGAGACACTGGAACTGGCCTGTACTGGGAAAAGCTACATTTTTCTGTCATTTCTCCAACCTCCTATCAGAGGCCTGATTCTGGAACACTAGATCAGCAAATTTTACACCTTAGAATATTACACCTAAGAATATTAACAGCATGAGGCTGAGGAAAATTTTACACCTAAAAATATTACCAGCATGGGGCTGAAGAACCAGGTGCAGTGTCAAATGAAACACTATCAGGTATTCTCTGGGTAACTCCGCTACCTTTGCTTCGGGGGGAGCTCTGGCTGGGGCAATAAGATGGTAGGAGGAACTCATGTCTATCCCTCTCACCATCTTCTCCCTGTGGTCATTCATTTATCCATGAAGTATGTGCATGTCTCCCGGTGGCCTGAGCCCCTCCTGGTGCTGGGAACATGGATGTGGGTAAGAATGCATGAATGCAAAACCTAGAGGCTAATGAGGAGAGAAAACAAGGGAATAGGAATCCAAGATGGTGGTGCGCCACTGCCTCTTAGATGGAGGCAGAGGCCACAGTGGGGACTGTGGGAAGATGGGGAGCCAGTGCCATGAGTCCTAAAAGAAGAGGAGCACTGGCTATCAGGGAGATTGCAAATCCTACTCTAGGCCTGAGAGTCAAAGGAGTGAGGGGAATGTGCAAACTTCATTTGAGAAGACACAGGGAAGAAGGGTTGTCAGAGGAGACCCACGTTGTGGTTCAAACTGGAGTGGATAGAAAATGCATTGAAGAGGCTGAGAATGCAAGAAATTTGTTCCCCTTGGACTAGGGGATCCAGAAGGCACCGTGGAGAGGCTGAAGGGGAGGACAGCAGAGGGAGATGGAACTGGATGGGGAGGGGACAAGTCCTGGTCAGTATTGAAAGGGGGTCACCATGAAGAGCTTGGGGCTGTGGCCAGGATGTCAAGGTTGAGAGGTGATTGCTCTGGGTTATAAAGTTTCAGCCAGACCTGGCCATGCCTCCAGGGGAAGGTCTGAGATCTTCCCACACACTGAGTGGCAAGGAACAGGAGGCCAAAGCCACTGACCCTCTTACAGGAGCCTGTGGGGCTCCAGAACATCCAGAGGGAGTGCCCAGTGATTAGGCAAAATGATGGACCAAGGTGTCATCCTCACCTGCAAAGGGATGTCAGTTTCTATTTTGAATCTGCAGTGCCCTATTGCTCTGCTGACCTGATAAGGTGGCAGGGGGCAGGAGGCAGGAAGGAGAGGCGGTCCCCAAGGCACACAGACGAGGGAAGAATCTGAAGAATCCCCAACAGGAAAGGAAATTCCTGGTGCAGCAGGAGGCCTGTTCAACTGCTTTGGGGTCCAGATTCCAGTGTCCCACTCCTGAGACAGAGCAGGGCCCAGGGATCAGTGGATCATCTGCAGGCTCCAGAACCACAAGCCCCCTTCAGGGGCCTCAGAGCCCACCCAGGCTGAGAAGTTTGGCCAAACTGGGGTGTGAGACCATCTATAAAAGGAGAAGGAAAAAATTAATGGGGCACTGCTATGTGCCTGGAACACACTCTCCTCCAGCCAGAAAAAGTGCAGTTGTAATTCCGATTTTGTAGATGAGGAAGCAGACCCTAAGAGAGAATATTCTCACACCCAAATTGTTAACATGGCTGGAGAGTATATGTGTGTGGGTCTTATTATTTTCTTACCATTCCTATCTATTCAACAAATAGTTATTGGGTATCTACCATATTCCAAGCATAGTTGGTCAGCTTCAGCATCTCACTGCAGGCCCCAGGGCACAGGAACAAAGGCCACCCACGGCATAGTCTTCTCATGGCAAAGCACAGGAGCATGAGCGAAGCCAAACATTTGAAGTCTACACACTTTGCACAAGAACCCACAGTCCATTGTCCAAAGCAAGTCACGTGGTCAAACCCAAAGTCAATGGGATGGCAGTTATATTCTGCCTTCTCTGTTGAGAGGCTGTATTAGGCCATTCTCTCACACTGCTATAAAGATACTACCTGAGACTGAGTAATTTATAAACAAAGGAGGTTTAATTGACTCAAATGTCCTTAATTCCCTGACATCCCCAAATCTTACAGGTTAAAGAGAAGATGGCCCTTCCTTCTCTGACATGACTGGCAGTGGCCACAATTCTTGGGCTGCCTTGTGTAGCTCAGCGACCAATCCCCAACTGGAAGGAAAGAATGCTTTTAGTCAATGGACAATTTAGGAGAATGTGAGGGTTTTCTGAAGAATCACACAATTCCCTTAGGATCGCAGCACCATTTTGGAGGAGGGTTTTGTACAGCTAGTTAGAAAGCATCAACTCAATGGGAAATTGCGTCAGAGGGAAGGTAAGGCTCTGGTTGGTGCTCCTGAAAGGTAGTGAGTATGGTGAAAACAATCTGGGCTTTGCAATCAAACAGATATGCATTCTAATCCCTGCCTGACCACATATTGGCTGGGTGACCTTGAGCAAGTTATTTAACTTCTCTGGGCTCCAATTCCTACCTACCTTGCAGAGTTGTTGTGAGGATCATTACTGCATAGCAGGTAAAGTGTCTACCCTGTGTATGCCGATAGCACAGGCCCAATACAGTCATTATTTGGACTTTTATTTTTCCTACTATGACAAACTTGACTTAAAAATATAAATCTGTAGGTTTGCTTTCACACTGAGGGGTCCTGACTGGGAGACTGATTGCATTTAATGTCTCCAATTAACGGCTTCCTTATCCTGCAACTTCGTATCTGCCCCCACTTTGACAATGAGCTTGGCTGTGTCACTTTCTTGGGCCAATGGGATGTTAGCAAACAGGCTGCCAGCCATAAACTTGAAAAGTGTGTATACATTTCCACTTGTTTCCATGCATGGCTGGGCTTGCTCGTTCCTGTACCCTCTGCCATGGCCTGAGAGCAAGATCAGGCTAGCTGCTGGTGAGATGTGAGAGACTTGTTGAGAAAGCGAAGTCTTCCCAGCTGATCGGCCACCTGATCAGAGATACATGAGTGAGCCCAGACAAAAGCAGACTCCTGAGAGATAGAAAATGGTACTGTTGGCCAGGCACAGTGGTTCACGTCTGTAATCTCAGCACTTTGGGAGGCCAAGGTGGGTGGATCACAAGGTCAGGAGATAGAGACCATCTTGGCCAACATAGCGAAACCTCATCTCTACTAAAAATACAAAAATAAGCTGGGTGTGGTGGTGCATGCCTGTAGTCCCAGCTATTTGGGAGGCTGAGGTAGGAGAATCACTTGAACCAGGAGGTGGAGGCTGCAGTAAGCTGAGAATGCACCACTGCACTGTAGCCTGACGACAGAGTGAGACTCCAGCTCAGTAAAAAAGAAAGAAAAAGAAGGTGGTATTGTTTTAGACCACTAGGTTTTAGAGGTGGTTTGTTACACAATGGTCGTTAACTGACATACCTTTCCAAACTTACCCAACACGGGGTAACGTGTCTGTAGAGGCCTACAGGAATAATATCACCCTCATCCTACCAATAAGATAATGCCATCATTTTTCTCCCATGAAGTTACTTTCTCATAATGAGTTAGCATCAGGTTATCCTCAAATCTGTAATGTTACCATTACACTGACTTGGGTCCTTAGTTTCTCAAAAAAGAAAGGAACCAAACAGTGGTACCAGGAGCATGATGAAACATTTCAGGAAGTACAAGGAACTTAGAAAATACCAGAGAGACAGAAATTTTACATGTGGAACTCACAAAAGATACTGCCTAAAGTCTCTGCCAAGGGAAAATTTCAATGAGCAAGACAGTTGTGTAATGGGAACTGCAGGATTGGAAGGCTGATAAGAAGGGTGGTGTTCAGAGAAATTAAGGCAAAGAGGAAACTCCATAGCTACGAAGTGCCACAGTAACTCTAGATAGAGTTCCTTTTCCTGCCATGATGAGGACTACAAGGCAAGCACCAGGATGTGTAATTTTACTACAAGTTTCATTTCATTTGCATGCTAGGTTCAAAAGTCATTACATAAGATTAAAATCTTGTATAGTTATTCTTGAAATTCTTTATGTGGCCTATATAAAGCACAATATACAGTCATCCCTTATTAACCATGGGGGATCGCTTCCAGGACACCCCACAGATACCAAAATCTGCAGATGCTCAAACCTCTGAGATAAAATGGTGTTGTATTTGCGTATAAGCAATGCACACCCTCCCATAATCTCCAGATTACATATAATACTTTTCTTTTCTTCTTTTTGAGATGGAATTTCACTCTTGTTGCCCAGGCTGGAGTGCAATAGCCTGAGCTCAGCTCACTGCAACCTCTGCCTCCTGGGTTCAAGTGATTCTCCTGCCTCAGGCCTCCTAAGTAGCTGGGATTACGGGTACTCGCCACCATGCTTGGCTAATTTTTGTATTTTTAGTAGAGATGGGGTTTCACCATGTTGGCCAGAAGTGAGCCACCACACCCAGCCTACTTATAATACTTAATACAGTGTAAATGCTATGTAAATAGCTGCTATACTGTATTGTTTAGGAAATAATGACAAGGCAAAAAGTCTATAAATGTTCAGTATAGACACTACCATCCTTTTTTTTCCCTGAATATTTTCTGTCCACAACTGGTTGAATCCACAAATGTGGAGGGATCACTGTACATGGTTTTGTAGTTATAACCAATTGATTCAAATGTATAATACAATGTATGTGTGTTTTCTGTTTTTAAAAGCAAATACACAATTCTTATAAATTAAATGTGTAACGAATGTGACTGCACTTAGTGCCGAAGTACTTGTGGAAACAACACTGGCTTTGGCATTAATCCTGGTTTCTGTCACTTACCAGGTGTATGATGCTGGGCTAGTTCTACTTACCTCTCTGTTCGCTCATCTGTAAAATGGGATTAAGTCCTAATCTGTAGGTCAGCTGTGAGAAATAAATACGATAAA
This sequence comes from Sapajus apella, assembly GCF_009761245.1. Taxonomy (NCBI): domain Eukaryota; kingdom Metazoa; phylum Chordata; class Mammalia; order Primates; family Cebidae; genus Sapajus; species Sapajus apella. Next base: position 11,467 of record NW_022437394.1, read on the forward strand.
GCATCTAGTCCAGTGCTAGGCACACGTATGTTGCTTAACACATGGTATTAATCATTAACACAATACAAACAATAGGAGACAATAAATGGTCACTGCATTTTACACGAACATGAGTCTATGTGATGAAGCTAAACTGACTTGTCAGAAATCTTAATCTCTACCCTATGAAGTCATTCCCTAAATTCCCAAAATAATCTCTGCCTGTTTTTATTTCATGCTTTTGCTAATGGGGATCCCTTGCTTAAAACCCACTTTCTTCTCATGTTTACCACTGAGTAGCTGAAACTAAAGGCCCAATTTAAGGCCAGCCTCCTCCAGGCTTTCTCCTGCAGAGTCCCCTTGTAATTCACCTCTCCTTCTAGTACACTGTACCTTGGTTACAGTCGTTGTGCCTTCTGTTTAATTTATTTACCTGTTACTTCTGTCCTTTCTACAAGAGGCTGGTACCAGGTCTAATTCCTGTCTGAATCCCTCACAGTGGAGCACAGTGCCTGGCTTGGGGCACGGGCTCAGCTGGGCATGTGGTAGCAAACTCAGATTTGTTTGGTGTCCCCATGGCAATGCAGCTGGGAGGCAGCTCAATGAGACACTGCTTGAAATGACTGGTCCTACAGAGAAAGGCCCATCTGTCCACCTGACCTCCAGAATGGTTCCAATCTCAACTGCATTAGAGTAAAAGACTGCATTATTTAGAGATTACAATGAGATGCCCCCAGTTAATGGAAATAACATGGCTCTCCCTAGAGCCAAAGTGGTACACAAAATAAATGAGACTAGCCATCACTGGAAGTGAGTTTACAGGATAGGTTGTCTTCCTAGTTAAAGGAAGAAACACAGGGCCTGAAAAGCTAATTAACTTCTAACTGAAGCTGCCCACAGGATTGAGTGATACCACCTATGTTGCATAAAGCTGCTCACAGGATTAAGTCACAATAGAGATACAAAGCACTTAGCTCAAGGGATCCAGGCAGTAGGCATTCAATTTATTATCTAAGCCCCTTGGCCATTCTGTTCTAAGTCAACACTGAAGACTAGCTTATCCACTGTCCTCTTTGAGTTTGGTACACTTGAGTCCTTCCTTCAGGCCCAGGCAGTTTGAGAGGGCCACCCCTAAAGCTGATATCTTAACTCTAGGCCCTGGTGCCTGCCCTTGGGTACAATGCCTTGTGGAACTGGGAACTTTTCTCTGCCATTTTCATCTTCACTTTAATTGCCAAAGGGTGACGAGAACCACAAGCCCTAGAGATGTTACATTTAGTCGGTATTACCACTGGTTCCTTCAAGTTTTTGCTTTGGCAGAGAACAGCTCTTGGTTCACAGTTCCCTTTGACTGTGATCTGCTGCCATTTTCCAAATTCTGGCATTCATGACTCCTTATGCCCTGAAGACTCAGTCAACCCAGACTTTCAACCAGCTGCTCCCAACCTGTATTTTTTTTTTGAAACAGTGTCTTGCTCTGTCGCCAGAGTGGAGTGCAATGGTACGATCTCGGCTCACTGCAACCTACGCCTCCCTGGTTCAAGCAATTCTCCTACTTCAGCCTCCCAAGTAGCTGGGATTACAGGTATGCATCACCGCGCCCAACTAATTTTTGTATTTTTAGTAGAGATGGGGTTTCACCATGTTGGCCAGGATACTCTGGAACTCCTGATGACCTCGTGATCCACCCGCCTCAGACTCCCAGAGTGCTGGGACCACAGGTGTGAGCCACAGCTCCTGGCCCCAAGCTGTATTTTTAACAACTGGTAAAGTATTCATACACAAAGAACATAATCAGTAAATGTTGATCGAATGAATGAAAAGTCCAACCATTTTTCTTCATCACAAAGGCTGATGGAACTGATTCTTGAATCCAGCAGTACTGGGCAGCAGGTAAAATTCCTGCTCACCTCAGTTTAAATTTCAGAGCCTCTGAGGATACAGGTCTAGCCTTAGGCAAAAGATGAAGGAAGAAAAGTTCTTGGGTTCTACTGATTTTGGATCTCCTGAAAAAAGCTCCAAGATAATTTTTCTTCATTCTCTAAGCAAAACCAGAATCTCTAGAGAGTGTGAGATTACTCACAGGGGATCCATGCTGTAGCACGCACATCCCCAGAGCAATGAAGGGGCCAAGTGAGCTCTAGGTCCGCTCCAGGGCCTAGGGGGCTGGCATCTGCAACCATTAAAACCATTATCTGTTCCCTTACCAAATCAAGCCCAAGACTTTTCTGTCTTAGCATGAGAAGGATTAAGTTAGGACATTCTAATTTTTCCTATGTAAAAGAGACAAAATCAAAAGAAGAGGAAGTGACTATGGAACACCATTTTTTAAAATGAAAGAATGACTTATTATTTAGACTTGGGTGTTGGCAGACATTGAGTCAAAAAATGAACAACGAATAAAATGAGCCTGCCACTTCAAGAAAAACAACTGATAGTATTTGTGGTCAGTGATATAAAATGCAAGCTTTCAAGTGAACATTAGAATTTTGAAACTTTTATCTATCACAAGCTTGACAGCTTCCAAAGACTTTTCTGGTGAAATTGGTGGTGATATTAACAAATGTTATTTTAGGCTGGGCGCGGTGGCTCACACTTGTAATCCCAGCACTTTGGGAGGCTGAGGTGAGCGGATCATGAGGTCAGGAGTTCGAGACCAGCCTGGCCAACACAGTGAAACGCTGTCTCTACTAAAAATGCAAAAATTAGCTGGGTGTGGTGGCAGGCTCCTGTAATCCCAGCTACTCAGGAGCCTGAGGCAGGAGAATCTCTTGAACCTGGGAGGCAGAGGTTGCAGTGAGCCAAGATCATGCCATTGCACTCCAGCCTGGGTGACAGAGCTAGACTCCATCTCAAAAAAATCAATAAATAAAAGGCCAGGCGTGGTGGCTCACGTCTGTAATCCCAGCACTTTGGGAGGCTGAGGCGGGCGGATCACAAGGTCAAGAGATCGAGACCATCCTGGCTAACATGGTGAAACCCCGTCTCTACTAAAAATACAAAAATTAGCTGGGCATGGTGGCAAGCGCCTGTAGTCCCAGCTACTCGGGAGGTTGAGGCAGGCGAATCGCTTGAACCCGGGAGGTGGAGGTTGCAGTAAGCTGAGATTGTGACACTGTACTCCAGCCTGGCAACAGAGTGAGATTCCGTCTCCAAAAAAAAAGTTATCTTTTGGTATGGAAAACATTTGGAAGATATACAAAATTCAGTGAGCCTATTTTCCAAATGACCAAAGCATGATGGATTCAAAGCACTGGATTGACAAATAGACTTTAACATAAATGAGTATGAAGACTTCACTGATAATGGGCTCAAATTCAAAATTGGAAATTATCTGGAAAGGCTACTGAAACACCCCTCCCCTTTTTACCTATATATTTGTGTAAGACTGGATTTTTTTCATATACTTCAATAACAACAATGTATTGCAACAGATGGAATACAGAAGCATATATGAGAAGTCAGCTTTAGTCTATTAAGCCAGATGAAAAGACATTTGCAAAAATGTAAACAAGACCATTCTTCTAATTTTCTTTTTTTCTTTTTTTTTTGAGATGAAATCTTGCTCTGTTACCCAGGCTAGAGTGTGGTGACAGGGTTTCACCACGTTGGCCATGCTGGTCTCAAACTCCTGACCTCAAGTGATCCGCCTGCGTCAGCCTCTCAAAGTGCTAGCATCAGAGGCATGAGCCACCACACCTGGCCATTCTTCTAATTTTGTTTTGGAAAATACAGTTTTCATTAAAAATTGTTATTTATGTTAACACAACAGATTTAATATTGTCTCTCTTAAATGAATTAGTGATAAAATATTTTTAAACTTTCTCGGCTTTAATATTTAATTTGGTAAATATCAATAGACAACATAAACAAAAGCTCTTTGGGTTCCTCAATAATTTTTTGGAATACATAAGGGTCTCCTGAGGTTGGAGGATTGATTGCTCAAGCCCAAGTGGCAGAGGTTGCAGTGAGCCAAGATTGCACCACTGTACTCCAACCTGGGTGACAGTGACAGCCTGTCTCAAAAAAGAAAAAAAAGATAGCTATTTGGGGCATGACTCTATTTTCTAGCTTGGCCTTTCTGTCCACAATTTTGGAATAACCCAGTGCCAGACCAAACAGCTGTCAAGGACTACTCTGAAGCTGGATTGAAATTCCAGCACTAAACCTGGCCTCATTCACCCCATGGATTCTTTTTCATCTCCAGAGTCTTTGTATGTTTATACAGGATTTCCCCAAGGCACATGCTGTATCTAACCAGCCGCCAAGCAAAAGGTCCCAAATTCTATTCTGAAATGGCCCATTAGAGCACTCTACTCTCAAGGCACCCAACTCCAAGAGCCTCTCTGTCACCAAGGCAGGCAGAGGACAACAGCAGCAGCTAAAATTCCCTTTCAGAAACAGAGGAATTAATCTTCAGCCTAGAAAAACTCACTGGCATAGTTATCTTCGCTTACTCTTCCATTCATCCATTCATTCCCTCATTCAACATTCTCAGAGCCCCTACCTCCTGCCAATTGCACTAAGTGCTGGGAAACATCTACTCCTTGTAAATTCCTACTCATTCCCTAAGATTCTGGTTAAAAGTCAATGAAGCTTTTGCTGGTCAAGCTAAGCAGAATTGATTCTATTTAGTATAGCATCATTGAACTGTGCCATAGATGTATTCTGTCTGTCCCTAAATCCCTGATAGAATGTGAGCTTTCTGGGGGCAGGGTATAGACCTTGGTCATTTAAATATGCCCAGCAACCTAGGCTTGGCTTGGGCCTGGCACATTGCAGGCATTCACTGAATAAATAAATGAATGCTTAAAGCCTATATGGCTCATGTCTCAGCTGTTCAATACAAAGGCAGAATTTAAAACATTGCCAAACCAGTCCCTCTCCCAACATGCTATGAGTCACTCTGAGCCACTGATGAGAGGGCAATCAGTAAGAAGAATCTCAGACCATTCTAACGCTAACAAGAGCTAAGAGAGCTGACACAACCCCACCTCAGTGCCCAGGAGCTTTTATCCAAAATTCCATGCAGGCTGTGGGCTCAGGCCCTTCCAGGAGGTAGAACAGCTGTTTCACACTGTGTCAGTGGAGAATCCTTTCTGGTTCTACAAGCTCAGTTGGGAGTGAGTCTCTCTGACCCTAGTGACCTTAAACCTAAAACTTTCTCAGCTTTAATATCCCCACAAGGCTGGCTCATCCACTGAACTGCCTCCTGGGTGCAATCAGCCACAAGGAGGGCCCAAGCCGCTGATTTACCAGAATCTTCAGGTCAAATTGCCACTCTGCTACTCTAACCCCAGCACAGGTTACTCATGGAGGGGAGAAGAGCATGAACTTTGGGGATGAGACACACAGTTGAGTTCAAATCCCAGTTGTCATTTTCCATATGATCTGGAATATTACTCAATTTCTTTGAGCCTCAATTTCCTCATTTGTGAAATGAGAATAAAACTACATTTTACAGAGTTGTGAGGAAAGAAGGAAATAAATTATGTAAAGTACCTGGCCTGGGCCTGGCACAAAGTAGGTGCTCAATACCCGTTAGTTTCTTTCCTCTTCTGCCCTGGAAGAAATGACAGGGAAACTAAGTGAGACTTGCCCAAACCAAATTTATTTCTTGAAGCAAAGGACAGAGAACCCAGACAAGTGACTTCAAGGCCTCTTTGAACCCCCAGCTCCATGTTTTCTGACTATAACTTCCTAATGAAACCTTCCATGTTTGCAGTTCTACCAGCCCCTTCTTTCTGCCTTTGCTTCCCCACATCACTTTTCAGAGTAGATACATCTACTTATAGCTCCCACTTGTGCTAAGCATGCTAAGAATGGAGGGGGAAATAAAGAGAGCTAATGGGCTTTGGGGAATGAAGGGGAGATGGACAGCATCATGTTGACCCACAGGCTGCACAACCATGCAGCTACTGCGCTCAGAGCCACCCAGAGTTTGAAGGATGAAGGCAGGTACATAGGCACAGAACCAAAGGCACAAACACAGGGCCCTTCCCAAGATGTAGCATGCCTCTCCTCAGTCCTTCTCTGCTTCTGCACATCCTGCCAAGAAGGACCAAATACATAAAGTAGTCACACCTTCACATATCCTGTTTCTTCTGCCTCTTTCTCCTCTTTTTTTTTTTTTTTTTTTTTTAGGCTGATTTGGGTGTTACATCCTCTTAAGTCCATAGGAAGAATGAACTTGGCTTTGCTCTGGGATACCCTAACACTTTTTTGTTTAAAAACATATCTCTAGAATAGAGCTGATCATATATATCCTAGTGGGTAAGATCTGTCCTCTCCACAATACTGTGAGCTTTTCAAGGGCAGAGCCTGTGTCCCACAAGTCACTATATTGCAGTCATTCAGCAAAGGCTATAGCACAGAGCAGGCACAGGTTAGTGTTTGAATACACAATGGAAGATTGGCAGCTGGCGAATATCATTAATAGATCAGAACTGGGGGAGGGTTTTTTATTCTGTTTTAAACTAAGGTTGTTTCTATTCTTGCTTATGGGAAAGCTTCTCTCTGGGAAGCCTGTTGTCCCTAGGTCTCCTCAAAGATCCCCGACACTCTCAATTCAGCAGCTCTCAGACCCAGCCAAATATTAGAGTCACTTGGGACAATTCAACAATAGATACCTGGGATCCAGACCTGGAGACTGATTCTGTAAGTCTGGGCTAGGGTCCAGCAAAGCACAGGGGATCTGATGATTATTAGGCTGGAGCAAGGGAGAGGTGGAATCAAGCAATCACAACTGTCTCTCCCACTGAGAATTACTTCCTCACACGCTATCAGAGAAGGTACTGAAGCACACCATGTTCTCTTTCCTGCTTAAAACCTTTCACTGACTCCTAACCACCTACAGGATAAGGCCCAAACCTCTTGGCGTGGTTTTCAAGAACGCTGCTAGCCCCTTCAGCCTGATCTCTCCCCATTCTCCAAATCAGTGGTGCTTGCCCTGGGTCTTTGTATAAGTTCCTTCCTTCATTTAGACTCCTTTCTCCCACCTTGTCCTCTGGAGAACTTCTATACAACCTTGAAGACTCAGCTCTGAGAAGCATTCTCTGACCCATCTTCCTCCAGGGTATGTCTTGGGTAGCCCCAACACCAAATATCTACAATACTCGTAGCTACAACTTGTGTTAACCATACAGCACTTGTTAGACCCTAACATTAACCTTGTAAGACTGGATTGTCATTTTATACATGAAAAAACAAACCAAGAGGCTGAAACACTTCCAAAGGCTACTTAAATAGGGTCCAGGATTTGAACCTTTATTCAGAGGGAGCCGATGCTCTACCTCCTTCTAGCATTACTGCAGTTACTATACACATATTCTCTAGACTATGAGCCCCTTGTGGTAAGGGACTATGTCTGATTCACTTCTGCAAGTGCAGCTAGCCCAGGCCTGGCAGAGCTGGGAGCGGTTAGTATTTGCACAATAAATGCCATGTGAGAGTAAGACTGGGCATCACAGCATGCGAATGGCTGGCCTAAATGAATGAATAACTGCCACCCTGGCCCAGTTGTGGGGGGGCAGATAAGAACAAAACGGTAGAATCCTTACTTATTATTATAATTTAGTTTAACAGCCATGTATTCAGTAAGTAAGGACCACACACAATACATGACCCCCCAAATGAATTAAAATATAGACCCTGCTCTAAAAAATTCCAGATGAGGTAAGTAAAGGTGTTAGGGTCATCTATCTGATATTAGAAATTAAAAATTTAAAACTCAGTTGGGTGCAGTGGCATGCACATGTAGTCCCAGCTATTTGGGAGGCTGAAGGAGAAGTACCACTTGAGTCCAGGAGTTTGAGGGCAGCTTGGGCAACACAGCAAGACTCTATCTCTAAATTTAAAAAATAAAATAAAACCCCAAGTCTTCATTTTCAAAGGTCTTTTGACATTTTTACACAGCAAGTCTCTACTGGCTTGCAAAGAACCAGAGGTGGCAGAGATCCACTCAGTATCATTTCCTCCCTCTGGCAATAGAAGAGGTACAGACTGGGCAGGCAGTGATTCTAAGGGGGAGGTCCCCAAAGACAGTTCTTATCCATCTGTTCACCCCAAATAAAGGTCCTGACACAGAAGTTGTTTTGGTAACTGCTGAGTGAATTAAACATAATGAGATGGTTTTATTAAAGATACTGACTGATCATTTGCTCCAATTTCTTGAGGGAGCAGTGGGAGAATTGGATCTCTAGAGTCCCTTTAAACTAGACCGGGCAAAGTCCCAGAGAATGATGTGGAGAGGAACAAAAGGTGGCGAAGGGTAGGATGAGCTCACCTCTCCTCACCAACTGCTGGTTTACATCCTAGCAAGTCTCCTGGGGACTTACTGAGTGTTTACCTGGATTACACACTGAGTGGTCTAAGAGAAAAGACAGACAGGAGCAGAGCTAGTAGGTCAGAACACTCAGGCTTTGTATGGCCACCTGGCACAGCTCCTGCCACCTCTAACTCTTAGGTGAGGTGCCTATCTATGTACTAGCTGCTACACAGGTTGCTTCTCTTGTGAAGTATTATTATATTTTTATTTTTATTTTTGAGACGAAGCTTCTCTCTTGTTGCCCAGGCTGGAATGTAATGGCTAGATCTTGTCTCATAACAACCTCTGCCTCCCAAGTTCAAGCGATTCTCCTGCCTCAGCCTCCCAAGTAGCTGGGATTACAGGCCTGCATTACCACGTTGGCTAATTTTGTATTTTCAGTAGAGACGGGGTTTTTCCATGTGGGTCAGGCTGGTCTCTAATTTCCAACCTCAGGTGATCCACCTGCCCCGCCTCCCAAAGTGCTGGGATTACAGGCGTTGAGCCACTCGCCCAGCCTATTATTTTTATTTTCTTTTTTTTTTTAAGATGGGGTTTCACCATGTTGGTCAGGCTGGTCTTGAACTCCCGACCTCAGGTGATCCGCCCACCTTGGCCTCCAAAGTGCTTGGATTACAGGCATGAGCCACCGCGCCCAGCTATTTTTTTTTTTTTTTTAAAGAAGGAGATAGGGTTTCACTCTGTCCCCCAGGCTGGGGTGCAGTGGCATGTTCCTTGAAGTCCTGGGTAATGTGAACTCCTGGGTTCAAGCAATCCTCCCGCCTCAGCATCCCAAGTAGCTGAGACTACAGGTGTGCATCCATGCCCAGTTAAGTTTTGATTTTATTTTTTTATAGAGCCAGAGATCTCACTATGTCACCAAGGCTGGTCTCAAACTTCTGGCTTCAAGGGATTCTCCTGTCTCAGTCTCCCAAAGTGCTGGGATTACAGGTGTGAGCCACCAAGGTCTCCCGTGAAGTTCTTGATGGAGTCAAAGAGAAGCAATGTGCCCAGAGTCACAAAGCTAGGAGGCTGAGCTGGGAATTCAATCCAAGTCTCTAAACACTATATACCCCACTGCCTCCTTCAATTGCTTTTTCAGTTGTTTTTTGTTGTAGTTGTTGCTGTTTTTCCTTTGCTAATAAGGTGGTAACTGTTTCAGTATTCTTGTGATGTAAACAAGGATTTGGATTGTTAGGGAACAGATCAATGTGGTTTAGTGGCCTGAAAAAATTGAAAGTTAAGCCATTTGGGATCCCAGTTAAGCTCAAGGTCTTGCTTTAAATGTATACAGGTCATGCCAATGAGTGAAAGGGCCTGGAGAGAACCAGAAGAGGCCTAAGGAGCATATGCTATCTAAAGGGGCCAAATGCTACTCAGAGATTACTGATTAGCGCCTTGTGGAAAAGTGGGCCCAGCATCACCGTATTTTTAGTTTAAAAAAGAGCCCCAAATATGTGTAGGAAACCTTTTGATCTGTAAAATATTGGCTCAAATGAAAACAAAAACAGAAACAAAACAATGTGTGAGCCTAACAAGCCTGTGGACTGGAAGTGGTATTATCTGTCACCTTTGGATTCAGTTTGGTATACGACACTGAGTTTCACCTTCCTCAGCCACTCTGTATACGTAAGACAGGATTATGAGTGGCAGGGGGAGCCAGAGTTCCTCACCAAAGACATTCCTATAGGCAGAACAATGTCTTTGGTGAGGAACTCTGGCTCCCACTGAACACTAATCTTATACTAGGGGCTTTGCATCATGGCGCAAAAGCCTGCTTCCAGACCCCACCCCCAGTAAAAGTGGGACATAATCAGAATCGAATTTACCAATTTGTTTCCCTTCTTTGTGGCTGTAGTTAAAAAAAAGCCTTGTTAAAAATCCCCTAAAGTACATAGGAATCCTTTTCTTTTCTTTTGTCTGACACCTATAGTTGGAGTCATTTGGGCAAATGTTTAGTTGCTCTGAGTTTCTGTTTCTTCATCTGAAAAATGGGGTAATAATATTTATATCCTCCAGTTTGTTGATCAACATTTGTTAACCACCAGGCACAGGGGTACAACGGTGACTGACATGGCACCTGAACTCGCAGAGTTCACAAATAAAAACAAATAATCACATTAATAGTTAATTCATCATTTGTGCTAAAAGCTGAGGAGAAATACAGGGGAAGTGGGAAGATTAGAAGTAAGCTATGTTAAGTGCCCAGCACAAATGAATGAAGCAGGTCAAGCAGTGGAGTAGATAAGAATATGGTAGGAACCTAGATTTCAAAGAAATCAATGAAGCTTCGAGCCCTTGGCAACGTTGTGTCCTCAATAAAACCTGAATTGTTGAGCCATCATCCAAGCTTTTTAGCATCTCTATGTGGCAGAGACCCTCAAGTATTCTATGGTCTGCTGAATGGGAAGAAGAGAAGACAACTCCTCCTTTTAGGACAACGGCACTCCCAGAAGGGCCCAGGGTAGGCTGGTGGGGGAAGGGGCCTCAGGGTTGGAAGCTAGACCCAGTAGGGGTCCGGGTTACAATGTGGGGAGTCTCCTATGGAACCAGTGTCAGCCTAAGATAGGAGATGGGGATGGGGGTGAAGGTGGAGCTTCTGACACTCAATAAGTGGTGATATTTTCATGAATTAAAAACCTTATTGTGATCTGAGACACAAAGGAAATCATCATGAAAACTGGGTTACAATAAGCACAGGTTCTGGACTGATTCATTTTCTCTCTCATTCACCTAGTTATTTCTGTTCTGTGTTAGCAAGGTCCTGGACGAGGCGTGGAGGATCAGAGACAGATGGCATAGCCTGTACCCCTGTGGAGTTCACAGTCCAGGGCAGGTAACAGACATATCAACAGAACGTTTCATCACAGAAAGGGGAGCGATACCAGAGGGAGGCACAGAGGGCTGTGGGCACAGAGGGGGCACCTGACGCAACTGGGGAGGTCAGGGGAGGCTTTGCGGGAAGGTACCCCAAACGGCAATCCCACTTACATGCACAATTCCAGAGATTCTACTAGAAGGCTGTCAAGAGCCATGCCTTCTGGCTGCACCAGCCTCCCAGAGTCCCCTGCTGCCCGATGCAGTGTCTGCAGAGCCAAACGCATCTTCCGCCACGCCTCATCCTCATCCGGCGCCGCATCCGACCCTCCAAGACTCCTGCAGGAGCCCGCCTTCCTGGGCAGGCTCAGCCAAAAGACCAACTCAAAACTCTTTTGTCAGAGCAAGCTTAGGGACAGCCACCCAGCCCCGAGTGCCACAACCCTCCCCGAGCAACCACAGCCCCTGTCACCCCCGCCTCTTAGTGAACGCCGGCAGGGTACCTCCCATTATCGCCTTTGCTCAAAGGAAAGTGACCTTCTTCCAGGTGGCAAGCTGGAAGCTTTGGAGAATCCTCCCACTGCACACGCTCAGCAGGATTCTCCAAACCCGGGATGTGGGGGTCGGGCGGGCCGCCTTGCGGGGCCGGGAAGGGGAGAAACGGCAGGTTCTGCTGGGTTTCCACCTCAGTGCGGAAGCCCCACCGAAAAGTCTTCCGGGCAGCCCGGCGTCTGCTCCAACTGCTCTGCTGGGCATGGCGAGGAGGCGCCAAGAGACAGCTGCTGAGGGGGCCGCGGCTGCAGGCAGCACAGGGGGACGGAGTGGGGCCGCCCCGGGGGAGAGGGAAGAGGTGCAGCCTTCCAGCCCCAGCCCCCCGAGTGGCCTGCGGCTGAGGGAGCAGGGGGCCCAGGGGGAGGTGGCGGCCGAGAGTGGAGCTGCGGCCTCGGGACCACAGCCTGGTCCCAGCGCGGGTGCACGGCCAGAACGTTAGTCTCCGCTCCGGCCCGGAGGCGGCGGGGAGGGGGAGCAGCTTCAGCCTAGCCGCAGGAGCGCGGACCGAGCCTCGGCTTTGGACAGGGGTCCAGGCTCCATTCCCGCCCCTGAGGAGACAGCCTCGGCGCCGGACCCGGGGGAAGGCTGCTGCCCCAGCCGCGGCAGGACGGCCCATCCCCAACCCCGCCCCACTCCCGCTCCCGCTCCGGAGAGGTGAAAGCGCCCGAGCCGCCGAAGTCGCCTCGCTCGCTCCTACCTGCGGGCCGGGCACCACGCTGGGTTCGTCGTCCTCTGTGGGGCCGTCGCGGTCGGGCTCCGCCGGCGCCTCCGGGGGGCCTGCACCCGCTCCCGCCTCCAGACTCGGCGGCGGCGGAGGCTCGGGCGCCTGGGGCTTCTGCGGCCCCGCGGCCCGAGCCCGCTCGCGCCTGCCCGCGCCGCCGCTCGGCCTGCTCCGCCTCCGAGTCATGCTGCCGCTCGCGCCGCTCCCTCGCCCCACTCGCCGCGCCGCCGCCGCCGCCGCCGCTCCCCGCACAGGACAACAGCCAATATGGCGGCGCCCGGCTCCCCCTCCGCCTGCTGCCAACAGGTCAGAGGGTACGCGGAGTCCGCGCCGCCGCACTAGGCCCCGAGGCCGCCTGCGCCATTTTGAATAAGGTCACCACCCGGAGTTCCGTGGGAGAAAAGCCTGGTGGGGAGACGCCTTTTCCCCCTATCCTGGACGGGAAGGATGCGACCCGCCGGAGGAACACGTGTAACGCGATGGTAATAGCGAGGCACCCCCTAGCACTTAATAATTGCCTGTTAAATGGAGGAGTGAATTAATGGATGTGTGAATTTAGTGTTACGGTACTTTCACACCTGTCGTCTGACTCCTTCTTCCAACAGCACAGCTACGCAGGTACAGATCATTCCCATTTTGCAGGGGAGAACTATTGAGGCAGCATAAAGGCCTGCAAAAGGTTGCTGTACGTCATCGAGTCAGAACTCCTGGGCTCCTGGACGGCCTGAGTTGAAAGGGACGAAGATCTTTATTTACAACGTGTGGTCTACGGGGAGTCCAGCGTTCTGTCCTTGGGACAGCGGCACTCAGACCTGACTCCTTGTTCCTGAGTCTGAAGGGGAAGGTGGACATGTAAGTACATAGCACAACCAGTGTGATAAAGATGAGATGACTAGGTGTTTCCAAAAAAGTAGTATGTGCAGGAGAGGATTTTGGAGTGGTAAACAAAAGAGAATTAAAAAAAAACTTAATACTATGTATTTAATTGTTAAAAATGGGATTTCCCCCGCTCCTTTCTTTTTGTGAATATACTGCATAATACATGCACATGGCACAGATTTAAAAAAGTAAAAGTTTTGGCTGATCCGAAGGTAGTGAGTTATCTTGACTGTTCACAGTCAGTTCCAGATCGAACTCCTTGTTCTACTCTTTCCTCCCTTCTCACTATTGCGCTTCAGTAGTCTTAAGGAAAAAAAGTAAAAGTTTTGCGTGAAGTCAGCCTCATTCCTGGGCTATGCAGTTTGAAACTGTGGTTTATGGAGAGCTGCTGTTGGCATCAACAGGGGCAGAATCCTGACATTGGCTTCCTAACCCATGGGGCAAGAGCATTTGGAAAGGAAGAGCTATATGGAAGGCCCTGGAGCACTCCTTAACTACCAAGAAAATAAATCAAAAATAGTACCTTGCAGGGTGCAGTGGCTCATGCCTGTAATTCCAGCACTTTGGGAGGCTGAGGCGGGTGGTTCACCTGAGGTCAGGAGTTTGAGACAAGTCTGACCAACATGGAGAAACCCCGTCTCTAAATATACAAAATTACTCAGGCGTGGTGACACATGCATGTAATCCCAGCTACTTAGGAGGCTGAGGCAGGAGAATTGCTTGAACCCAGGAGACAGAGGTTGCGGTGAGCCAAGAGGGCACCATTGCACTCCAGCCTGGACAACAAGAACAAAACTTTGTCTAAAAAAAAAATGGTACCTTATCTCACCCAGGGATTGAAAATGCCACTATCAAAGATTTGAAAGATGTAGGGTGAGTCCCATCACAGCACCATTACCTCTTCAGTTTGGCCAGAATAGAAGAGAGATGGCCTTGAAGAACAACAGAGCATTATGATAAACTTATTTATTCTGGTAAGAACCCCAACTGCAGGCACTGTTCCAGATGTGGTCCTTCTTGGGACAGATCAGCACAGTTGTTGGGCTCTAATAGGCAACGAGAGCTGGTCAATGCTTATTCTGTAACAAACACCAGGAGTCATTTGCATTGATCTGGCAGGGGCAGCAGTAAACCTTCACTGTCTTGCTTCAGGGTATGTCACTCTCTGGACACAGCCACTTAGTTTACAGGGATTTTTTTTTTTTTTTTTGAGACAGTCTCACTCTTTCACCCAGGCTGGAGTGCAGTGACATAATCTCAGCTCACTACAACCTCCACCTCCTGGGTTCAAGGAATTCTCATGCCTCAGCCTCCAGAGTAGCTAGGATTAGAGGTGCGTGCTACCACACCACTAATATTTTGTATTTTTAGTAGAGACAGGGTTTTGCCACGTTGCCCAGGCTGGTTTCGAATTCCTGACCTCAGGTGATCCGCCTACCTCAGCCTCCCAAAGTGCTGGGATTACAGGTGTGAGCCACTGCACCCTGCCAGTTTATAGGGATTACAGGCCAGATGCCATTGCACTCCAGCCTGGGCAACAAGAGCAAAACTCCATCTCAAAAAAGAAAGACAAGGGAATTACAGATATCCTGGATGACTTGGTAAGGCATGATGTATGTGCAGGTGGACGGATAATAAACCTCACAAATATATAGGGGTCCATCTACTCAGTAAGTAGAGGAGTCGGGTATGTCAAGATATCTCCTACAAAGTGAAGGAAGAGCTGCTGTAGATCACACTCCCTACTAAGGAAGAGGTGCAATAATACTTGGGTTTGGGCTTGTTTAGACCTGGTAGGTAACATAAATGTATTTAGGTACGTTATTTTGACCAGTTACTGGGTCACTTGAAAGCAGCCAACTTTAAGGCAGGATCATATGAAAGGAGAAAGTTTTCTTGCTGGACCAAGCTGCAGAATAAATAGTTCTGACTTTGGCCTTAATACTCAAGCATTGGATTTTGGAGCAAAGTTACACTTTCCTTCAGCAAATGGTTATTCTCCATTTTAGAAATAGCTCCTGGCTTGCTTCAGGGGTCCAGTGAAATTGGATGCCTGATCCTGGCATACCAGGTGACCATGTGACCTGAACGGAGTGTTATCTGATCTACTCAGCCATAAAATCAGAGGTGGGCAGCAACACCCTGTCTTCAAGAGGAAGTGACATGTGTGGGCTGGGTCCAAGCAAGTCCTAAAGGACAAGTAGTAGCCTGAGCAAACTACTTACATTCCTCTCCTGCCACTCTCTTCTCCATTCTATCCTTTAACCTGGATCAATGGTTTCATGAACAGTGTAATGACGAGTTGACTAAGGAAGAAAAATCCAAAGCCCAGTTTGCAGATGGCTCTGCATGGTGTGCTGGCTCCAGCCAGAAGCAAATGGCTAGGATGTTCTAGTCTTCCTCAGAGAGGGCCTAAGGGTATAGAAAAGGGAAATCCATGCAAAAACTCTGAAATAAAGACACATCAATTCCTGGCCATTGGATCATGATAGTCTCCTGTTGAA
Organism: Sapajus apella; assembly: GCF_009761245.1. Classification (NCBI taxonomy): domain Eukaryota; kingdom Metazoa; phylum Chordata; class Mammalia; order Primates; family Cebidae; genus Sapajus; species Sapajus apella. The sequence continues at coordinate 27,224 of NW_022437394.1, forward strand.
AGACTTGGGGGAAAAAAGACTCCAGGCTTAATGACAGGAAGTTTTGAGGAACAGGGATGTGGAAAGATTGTCCAGAATGGCCTCAGAACATAAGGTTATTTGTGTCCTAATTGAACATTCCTCAAAAGAGCCTCTTAAAAGCCCTTCTGTGGCTGTCAGACTGTCTCTTTCCAGCTATTTAAGAGCTTTCTCAATGGCTCCATGAGAAAACTGGCCCCGCAATCTGGACTGTCTCCTCCCCGAGGCTGGCTGACCTCTCTACTCTCAGTGCCAAGTCCAATTTGCAGGAACCAGCCAGACCCCTGTGTGGAACCTTACTCTGAGGGGCACACCCAGCTCTCTTCTAGCTTTTTTCACCATCCTAGCCAACATGGTGAAACCCCATCTCTACTAAAAATACAAAAAATTAGTTGGGCATGGTGGTGTGTGCCTGTAGTCGCAGCTACTTGGGAGGCTGAGGCAGGAGAATCTCGAACCCAGGAGGTGGAGGTTGCAGTGAGACCCAAGATCATGCCACTACACTCTGGTGAAAGAGTGAGACTCCATCTCAAAAAAGAAAGAAAAGAAAAGATAAATGAAATATTTATTTTCCTACTTGATCCCTCCAGAATTAGTTCAGAAACTCTTATGGAATGTTCTTACTTTCATGGAATACAGTTGTATACAAACTAATACATTTGTATTAGTTCCATATGAATTTATTTTTCTTATAACAGAACACAATTGGAAACATTGTTTATATCACCAAGTCTTTTACTGGAATGTCATATTTGAGAACATTGCGCATTTATTTTTTTTTTGAGACAGAGTCTCACTCTGTCGCCCAGGCAGGAGTGCAGTGGCACAATCTCCACTGCAGCCTCCGCCTCCTGGTGATTCTCGTGCCTCAAACTCCAGAGTAGCTGAGATTACAGACATGAGCCACCATATCCGGCTACTTTCTGTTTTTGTAATAGAGACAGCGTTTCACCATGTTGGTCATGCTGGTCTGACTTCAGTTGATCTGCCCATCTTGGCCTCTCAAAGTGCTGGGATTACAGGCATAAGCCACTGCACCCGGCCTCATAAAATCTGATTTAAGGAACTAAGGTTGACTTTATGGAGCCACTGCTTACAAAGCCTTCTGGGGAAAATTGTGCTGGTACTCAGCTTGCAGGTTTCCTAGCCTTACATGTGAATGAGGAGGATCACTTCCTGGAAGTCCCAGGAACCTTGGGATATTTGGGGCACCTTAAGATGACAGGAATTTATCCAAATCTGTAGGTACAGAAGCCAAAGTCTGGTGGCAAGTTATTGGCTTGCCCTCCTCTCCTCAAGAGATTTTTAAAAGTCAAGACCAAATTTCCTATAAAAAGTTCCAGTAAAGAGGCCAGGCACAGTGGCTCACAGCCTGTAATCCCAGCATTTTGAGAAGCCCAGGTGGGTGGATCACTTGAGATTAGGAGTTGGAGACAAGCCTGGCCAACATGGTGAAACTCCTGAAGCAGGAGAATCACTTGAACCTGGTAAGCGGAGGTTGCAGTGAGCTGAGATCGTGCCACTGCACTCCAGTCTGAGTGACAGAGCTATACTCTGTCTCAAAAAAAAAAAAAAAAAAAAGGTATGTTCAACATAGAGGCTTCATCTCTCCATCTTCCCTTTTCTTTGTCACCATGTGTACAGTGAACCAGGGAACATTGGCCAGCCAAGGTGGCTCACGCCTATGATCCCAGGACTTTGGGAGGCTGAGGCGGGCATATCATGAGGTCAGGAGTTTGAGACCAGCCTAGTCAACATAGTGAAACCCTGTCCCTACTAAAAATACAAAAGTTAGCCAGGCGTAGTGGCACGTGCCTGTAATCCCAGCTATTCAGGAGGCTGAGGCAGGAGAATCGCTTGAACCTGGGAGGCCTCCCAAAGTGCTGGGATTACAGGCATGAGCCGCAGGGCCTGGCTACCTCCCTCCCTTCCTCCCTCCCTCCCTCCCTCCCTCCCTTCCTTTCCCTCTCTTTCTTTCTTTCCTTCCTTCCTTCTTTCTCTTCCTCTCCTTTCTTCCTTCCTCTCTTTCTCTCTGTCTCCCCTCCCTCCCTTCCTTCCTTCCTTCCTTCCGTTCTGGATTACAGGTATGATCCATCTCACCTGGCCACCTTTTATCTTTATAGTTATCTATTTAAGAAAGAAAAATGGGAGACAGGTTTGTGTGGCCCGGTTCCCAGCTTGACTTTTCCCTGTAGCATAGTAAGTCTGAGGTCCCAAAATTTTATTTTCCTTTTATAATATAAACATGAAAAATAAAAAATATATATTTGTAAGATGTGAGAGCTACAGTGTAAAGAAAAAAACACACAAAATGAAAACACACACACGTATATATACATATATACATAAACACATATATGGTTTCTGCCTATGTTTTTTGGTGCACAGATCCAGAAACCCTTGGAATCTCCAAAGTGATAAGTGTCTTTATGGATGCTAATGAGACCACTGATCTCTGGGGACTCCTGAATAGCCTCAAAATGAGGACTGGTTGCCAGGAGAGGGTTGGAACTTTCAGCCCCCTGCCCCCAGATTTCCAGGGATGGGGAGGAGCTGCAGGTTGAGTTGATCACCAGTGGTCAATGATTTAATCAATCATGCCTATGTGGCCATCTCGGTGGCTCACGCTTGAAATCCCAACACTTTGGGAGGCCAAGGCAGGAAGATTGCTTAGGCCAGGAGTTTGAGACCAGCCTGGACAATATAGTGAGAATTCATCTCTACAAATAAGAAAGTTAGCCAGGCATGGTAATGCATGCCTGTGATCCAGCTACTCAGAAAGCAGAGGTGGGAGGATCACTTGAGTCCAGGAGAGCAAGGCTGCAGTAAGCTATGATTGCACCACTGCATGCCAGCCTGGGTGACAGAGCTAGACCCCTGTCTCAAAAACAAAACAAAACTAAAAACTAAAAACCATAGTCAGGCGAGGTGACCCAAGCCTGTAATCCCAGCACATTGGGAGGCTGAGGCGGATGGATCACAAGGTCAGGAGTTCGAGACCAGCCTGGCCAGCATGGTGAAACTCCCTCTCTACTAAAAATACAAAAAATTAGTTGGGCATGGTGGTGCACACCTGTAATCCCACCTACTTGGGAGACTGAGGCAGAAGAATTGCTTGAACATGGGAGGCAGAGGTTGCAGTGAACTGAGATCACGCCACTATACTCCAGCCTGGGTGACAAAGTGAGACTCCGTCTCAAAAAAAAAAAAAATAAGTAAATAAAAAACAAATCATGCTTATGTCATGAAGTCTCCATGAAACTCAGGACAGTAGCCAGGCATGGTGGCTCATGCCTGTAATCCTAGCATTTTAGGGGGCTAAGGCAGGCGGATCACTTGAGGTCAGGAGTTCAAGACCAGCCTGGACAACATAGCAAGACCCTGTCTCTATGTTTTTAGTTAAAAAAAAAAAAGGTAAAGTAAACATGGAGCAGAGGAAGCAGTCAGATATGCATTTGTCTCAGGTGAGCAGAGGGATGACCTTCAGTTCTATCCTTTGTCCTGCAAAGATATGCTATCAATTTACATTGTCAGGGTGAAATTTGACAGAACTGTTCTAAGGTCAAAATCTTGAGACCCATAAGGAGTTTCCTCATGGGCAAATTGTGAGGGAGGTATGCTCACTGCAACCTCCACCTCCTGGGTACAAGCAATTCTCCTGCCTCAGCCTCCTGAGTAGCTGGGATTACACGCGTGGGTCACCATGGCCAGCAAATTTTTTGAATTTTTGTAGAGATGGGGTTTCACCACGTTGGTAAGGCTGGTGTCAAACTCCTGACCTCAGGTGATCCACCTGCCTCGGCCACCCAAAGTGCTGGGATTACAAGCATGAGCCACTGCTCCCTGCAGGTTTGTAGCTTTAAAAAAAAAAAAAATCATTGTAGCCATCTATTTAGGAACAAAATGGGAGAGGCACGTTTGTATGATCCAGTTTCCAGCTTGACTTTTGCCTTTGGCTTAGTGAGTTGGTGGTTCTGAGATTTCTTTTCCTTTCACAGTTATTATTCAGGGAAGAGGGTATGGTCTTGATATTCAAAATTTCTTGGGTGAGAAATCTACCTACAGGTGAAGCAGGAGCAGCGCAAACAAACCTCTTGAACACCAAACTGGGAAGGAAGTGGCTTTTTATTCGGCCAGTGATAGATGACGTAGGTGTGGGATACGTGACTAGGTGGGGGTTTGAGCAAGACTGAGTGAGGACAATGCATTTCTCCATATTATGGCTGCGATTATAGATAGGAGTGCGATTAAAGGTAGGGGGTTTAATCTTTAACCTCCAGGCTTGGTCAGTGGTGCTAGCTGACCTTGCCACTGACCTCATGGCTGCTATGTCTCAACATTTACTTCTCCTTTTGAAATGCAAGGCTAAGGGGAAGTAATCTTAGAAGTTTAAGAGGAAGGGGTCTCCTTCCTCACAGGGTTTGGATGAGGCCAGATATTCCTCATTCAGTATCTCAAACCCAGAAACATGAGTTACTGACATTCGATATGTGAAAGGTAAACAAACAATTCTGTTGAATTTCTTGAATTTCATCTAAAACAGTTCTTTTTTTTTATTTATTTTTTGAGACAGAATCCTGCTCTGCTGAGTGCAGGGTGCGATCCTGGCTTACTTACAACCTCTAACTCCTGGTTCAAGCGATTCTCCTGCCTCAGCCTCCCAAGTAGCTAGGATTACAAGTGCGCAGCACGCACCTGGCTAACTTGTATTTGCAGTTGAGATGGGGTTTTACCATGTTGGCCAGGCTGGTCTCCAACTCCTAACCTTATGTAATCCACCTACCTCAGCCTCCTAAGTGCTGGGATTATAGGCATGAGCCACCATGCCCAGCCAAAACAGTTATGTTGAATCTCACCCTGACAACATAAATGAAAAACTTGTTTTCACAGGTAAGGACAATGGACAAAACTAAAAGTCATCCCTCTGCACACCAGAGACAAAAGCATATCTGATTGCTTCCTGTACTCTATGTTTATTTATCTTACGTAAAAATGCAGATTCACTGAGTGTAAGATGAATGCATAATTGAGTATTCCTCTATTCTTTTCTTTCCCTATATAAGATGTGGATTTCGTGAACGCTGATCAAAGACTCAGAGGAACACGACTGCTTGGCTCTTCAATTTGCTCTCCCTCCCCACTTGTTTTTTTTTTTGCCTTCCCCTACTGCCCACTCTTTCCCCTTTATTAATTTATTTACTTATTTATTTAAGATGGAGTCTTGCTCTGTTGACCAGGCTGCAGTGCAGTGGTGCAATCTCAGCTCACTGCAGCCTCTGCCTCCTGGATTCAAGCAATTCTCCTGCCTCAGCCTCCCAAATAGTTGGGATTACAGGTGTGCCACCACGACCAGCTAATTTTTGTATTTTTAGTAGAGACAGGGTTTCACCATGTTGGCCAGGCTGGTCTCAAACTCCTGACCTTAGGTGATCCACCTGCCTCAGCCACCCAAAGTGCTGGGATTACAGGTGTGAGCCACTGCGCCCAGCTAGGATACCCTGTCTTTAAGAAAAATTTTTAAAGTGTTTTTTCTTTTTTAAAATATATTTTTTCTGTTTTGAGACAGAACCTCCATCTGTCTCCCAGGCTGGAATGCAATGGCATGATCTCGGCTCACTGAAACCTCTGCCTCCCAGGTTCAAGCAATTTCCCGGCCTCAGCCTCTTGAGTAGCTGGGATTACAGGTGTGTGCCACCACGCCTGGCTAATTTTTATATTTTTAGTAGAAGTGGAGTTTCACCATATTGGCCCAGCTGGTCTCAAACTCTTGACCTCAGGTGATTCGCCTGCCTCAGCCTGCTAAGGTGCTGGGATTACAGGCATAGGTCACTGCATCCGGCAAAAAGTAGATTTTAAATGTTCTCATTACAGAAAAGTGATTCATTTGTGAGATGATGGATGTGTTAATTAGCTTGACATTATCATTCCGCAATGTATACATAGATCAAAACATCACACTGTGCCCCATAAACATATAGAATTATTATGTCCACTAAAATAAAAAAAAGTATCTCTTAGGAAATAAACATTAACAAGAAGTCCCAAACTTGTAATTTTACCTCTTTGAGCCTCAACTTCTTCACCGGATACAGAAAGAGGATAACTGCACTTTCCAGTCCTCCGGAGCTGTAAGAATCCCTCAGCAGAGCGGCTGTCCACGGGGCTGCTATTGTTATTGCCATCAAGCAGTAGGAATCGGAATTGAGCGAACCGCCTCACACCACAGGGGTTACTTTTTCACCACACCCAGCATTTTTTTTTTTTTTTTTTTTTTTAGTGATGGGGCCTCACTATGATGCCCAGGCTGGTCTTGAACTCCTGGGCTCAAGCAATCCACCTTCCTTGGCCTCCCAGATTGCTGAGATTACAGGCGTGAGCCACCTCGCCCAGCCATGCCTGCAGGTCACTTTTACCCAATTATTACTCTACATGTTCCGGGGGTGAGGCCCACAACATTGTGCTTATGGAACTATGAGGGGGATTCGTTTCCAGATAGTTGCAGTTTGCCTAAAGTCTGACAGCCAGGACTCCAGTTCAGGCCCTTGCATGCAAATGCACTGATAACTTCTGTCACAGTGGGGAGAAGGGAGAAGCTCTTTCTGCTCTCCCTCACCAGGGAAGGTGTTTCTGGGACCCAGGAGCAGGTGTCTAAGTAGAAGTGTAGCAAGGGCTGAGGAGAAGTACAGAAAAATAGTTTAAGACACACTTGTGGCCAGGTGGGGTGGCTCATGCCTGTAATCCCAGCACTTTGGGAGGCCAGGGTGGGAGGAACACCTGAGGTCAAGAGTTCGAGACCAGCCTGACCAACATGGTGAAACCCCATCTTTACTAAAAATACAAGTTAGCTGGGCATGGTGGTGGGCACCTGTAATCACACCTACTTGGGAGGCTGAGGTAGGAGAATCACTTGAACCCGGGAGGCAGAGGTTGCAGTGAGCTGAGATAGCACCATTGTACTCCAGCCTGGGCAACAAGAGTGAAACTCCTTCTCAAGGGGGAAAAAAAGACCCCCAAAATGTCTAGCCAAGATCAAAATAACTGAAACCTTTTTGGACCAGAAATAAGCAAAACTGTTGATTGGGTGGGTATCCGGACCTGCGTGGGGCCAAGGGAGGCCCTGGTTTGGGAGGCCAAGGGGGCCAAGGGAGAACTGGATGCTTCTCTATTGTGAGGCAGCTGGAAGTAAAAGCTGGACGACCTCCTTGGAGATGAACAGAGCCTGCAACCTGACAGCTCCAATCCTAGGATACACCTAGAGAAATCTCTCACACGAGCCACTACCGGAGTGTACTGCTGGAGTATATATGGCAGCATTGATTGTACAAGTGAAAAACGAAAACAGCCTAAATGCTCAACAGGAAAAGGATAGTGGTGTATCCACATCAAGCAACATATTCCAGCAGTTAATGTGGATGAACTAGAACTTCAGGTATCGCTGGGCGCCGGTGGCTCATACCTGTAATCCCAGCACTTTGGGAGGCTGAGGTGGGAGGATCGCTTGAGCCCAGGAGGTCAAGACCAGCCTGGCCAATATGGCGAAACCCCATCTCTACTAAAAATACAAATTAGCCAGGCATGGTGCTGCTCGCCTGTAGTCCCAGCTACTTGGGAGGTGGAGGTAAGAGAATTGCAGACCCAGGGCATTCAGAGAAATAAACAAAGTAATTTCTTTCTTTCTTTCTTTTTTCTCTGTCTTTATTTTTGAGACAGAGTCTCACTCTGGTGCCCAGGTTGGAGTGCAGTGGTGCCATCATAGCTCTTTGCAGCCTCAAACACCTGGGGTCAAACAATCCCCCCACCTCAGCCTCCTAGGTAGCTGGGATTACGGGCACATGCCACCCGGCTGATTTTAACAACATCTCAAGGGGCTGCACCCGACAGGCAAGGCAGAGGCTCCGCTGGGGCCTGCTGAGAGTCCGGCTCCGGAAAGCCAGTGGAGGTGCTCCTTGAAGAAACCGCGGAATCCCACCCATCTCAGGGGCTCTGTCCTGGCCTGCGGCCCTGGATCATCCACCCTGGGGCGGGGTGGGGAGCAGACCTCGCCCTTCTTGGCTGGGACTGAGGGTCCCGCTTCCCCAAAGACCTAGGCCGGGGTTCCCAGCCGCCGCCCCAATGGGCAGCGCCCGGCCCCGCCCACACCCCCGAGGCCTGGCACTCACCCTCAACCAAGATGGCGCGGACGGCATCAGTACGTCACGCGACCCGCCCGCCGGGCTCCTACTGCGCTGCTCTTAGCTGGGCAGTTGGAGGCCGAGCGGCGGAGCGGGAAGCAGGACCTGGCGCCGGTGGTGGCCAGGGCGGCGCTTGGGCCGCTGTTGTGAGGCTGCGCGCTGGCGCCGCAGGGCGGGATGCTGTACCCCCGGGAGAGCCTGTCACAGGAGTGCAAGGAGCTGGACGGCCTCTGGAGCTTCCGCGCCGACTTCTCCGACAACCCGCGCCGGGGCTTCAAGGAATAGCGGTGGCCAATGCGGAACGTGAGGGTCCGGGGCAGGACCTGGAGGTGCCCGGAAGCCCAGCGGAATGAGTTGGGGAGTCCGGGCCCCCGGCAGGCTCCTTCCCCGGGCATCCCGCAGTTGGGGGCCCCTCCGGTTTAAGGTGAAGAGGCTTGGGGGTTCGGGATTGGAGGACTGGGGACCGAGCGGAGGAGGTGGGAGGAGCTCAGCTCCAGCTGAGTCCCCTCCGGAGGCCAAGACTGAGCCCGGGCAGTGTCCTTGTTTTTACTGTTTATTTTTAATTTTTAAAATTTGTTTGAGGCTGGGTTTGGTCCTGTCACCCAGGCTGTAGCGCAGTGGCGCCATCCTAACTTCTGAGCTCAAACGATCCTCCCACCCCAGCCTTGCAAGTTAGTTAGCTGGGGTCCCCACGCCTGGCTAATTAAAAAAAAAAAAAAAAAACCTTTTCTTTTCTTTTCTCTTTTCTTTTTTCTTTTCCTTTCTTTTCTTTTCTTTTTTTTTCTTTTCTTTTCTTTTCTTCTTTGTAGATATAGGGTCTCACTACGTTGCCCAGGCTGGTCTCGAACTCCTGGCCTCTAGCCATCCTCTTATGTTGACCTTCCAAAGCACTGATTACAGGCATGAGCCATCCAGACACTTGTCCAGCCAGTCTGGCCAGAGCGGCATGCACTGCCATAGAGCGGAGCTCGGGGATTAGGAGGAGGGGACACTTTAGACATCCTGAGGTCAGCTCTGCTTAGGCAGGAAGGTACCTGCCCTGCCTGGGTCGACCCCTCTGGGCACATAGACCATGACCCTGGGCCTCCCTTCACCTCCAGGAGCTCACTGGCGAAACCACAGGAAAGGTGCACACGGGATGCTTCCGGAATGACCAGATGCCTCTTGCGCCTCCATCCCCCTGCTCCGTGCTGTCCCAACCTTGGACTTTAACTGTCCCCCCAGGGGGCAGTTAAAGCTCAGCAGCGGTCCTGGCTCCCCAGGGAGGCAACATGCCATGGACCTCAGGCTGTGGATGCGGCAGACCTGCTCCACACTCTCAGGCCTCCTGTGGGAGCTCATCAGGACCATGGTTTTTCGGGCAGAGGCGTAAGTCCCCCAGGGACACTCAGGGGGCAGAGAGTGGTGTGATGGCAGCCTGAACAGCAGACCTAGGTGGCAGGGGTGAGCAGGGTGGGAGGAGCTCTTGTGTGAGTCCCAGCGATACATTTTTATTTTAAGACAGAGTCTCACTTTGTTGCCCAGGCTGGAGTGCAGTGGCACAATCTTGGCTCACTGCAACCTCTGCCTCTGGGTTCAAGCAGTTCCTGTCTCAGCCTCCTGAGTAGCTGGCACGTGCCACCAGACCTGGCTAATTTTTGTATTTTTAGTAGAGAGAGACTGGGTTTCACTGTATTGGTCAGGCTGGTCTTGAACTCCTGACCTCAAGTGATCTGCCTGCCTCAGTCTCTCAAAGTGCTGGGATTAAAGGCATGAGCCACTGCGCCCAGCACCCCAGCTATTTCTGAGGTCCTCAAACAAAACCTCCCCTGGCCAAGTCATACCCAACACGGGCCTCCTCCCCTGTTCTGCCCCCGCTCAGAGATGCCGAGTGACAGAGGCTCAGGCTTTGCATGTTCCTGTCAAAGCCTCACCCCAGGAGGCCCCGCAGCTCAGGCCAGTCCTTGGTTCACATGGCCCCACTTCCGGCCTCTTTTTCCCCTAAGAGTGATTTGTCCCTGGGAGATCCTGGGTCTCTCATTCAGGTGCAATGTTGCAGAGCAACGCTTCTTCCCAGGCTGACCCAGGCCTGCAGGGTCCCACTGTCACTGGCAGGCTTTGCCCCAGCTTCCACCCAAGCCCCGCTCCTCCTCTCCCACAGGGAACGAGACACCCTCTTCTCTTTCTCGGGATACCCCCACCTGCAGAGGGACCAGCCCATTTGCTGGAGCCACTGAATTCTGAGGTGAGCCGGGTGAGGTGCAGGGGCTATGCTGGAGGGGAGGACCATGGCTGCCCTGACCCTCCTGCCACTAGCTTCCCACAGCCACACCGTGGTGCTGACCCGAGACTCTGAGCGGTTGCTGGAGATAATGGAAGCGGATCCGTGTCCTGCCCTGGGGAGGTGAGTGAGTGTCCTGCACCCAGGCAACTTGGTGCTTGGGGATAAGTGTGTACCCAAGGCAACTGGGCCAGGGAAGAGGCTGAGCTCCAGGCGGTTGCCCTGGCAACCAGGACTGGGTTTTGTGTGTGTGTGTTTGTGTGTGTATTTCGGGCAATCTCCTGGGTGTGGACCAAGAGCTGCTCCAAGCAGGTGAGATGCCCTGCCGCTCCTCCCCAGGGAGAGTCACTGTCAGCACCCGCCAGGACCTGCAGACACACATGAGACCAGAGGGCAGGGGCCTGTGGCCCCTGGTGAAACCTCATTCATTGCCTGCAGGCACTGAGGTCATCCAGGCCAGAGGTCCCCATGGCAGGGGTGCCTGGTAATGAGAGACTCAGGGCTCTTGTCTCCCTCCTGGGACTGTGCAAAAGATCCCTCCCCCCAGCTCCACCCTGCCCTGATCCTCTTCTCTGATCCTCTTTCCAGGGGGAGGGACCTGGGCAACCTGGTTGGGGAAGAGGTGGTCACTCCCTGTGCTACAGCCCATCCCCGCTTCCTCCCACCCCCACAACTCAACTCTGGGGCCATGACTCTAAGCAGCACGGATGCCACCAGTGAGCGTGACTGTGGGTGAGTATTGGGGAGAGAGTCCCCTGCCCTGTGCCTCACTTTTGTCCCCGAGTCTGGCTTCTCTCTAGTTTCCTCCCACTTTTGTATGTTCAGGCTGGCTGTGGTGATGGTTGTACATTAAAGTGTAAACTTTAAATGGGTAAATTGGGCAGGGAACGGTGGCTGACGCCTGTAATCCCAGCACTGGCCAACATGGTGAATCCCCGTCTCTACTAAGAATACAAAATTTAGCCTGGTGTGGTGGCGGGTGCCTGTAATCCCAGCTATTTGGAAGGCTGAGGCAGGAGAATTGCTTGAACCGGGGACGCCAAGGCTGCAGTGAGCCAAGATCACGCTAATGCACTCCAGCCTGGGCAACAAGAGTGAAACTCCATCTCAAAAAATAAAATAAAAATAAATAAATAAGACCAGGCACGGTGGCCCACGCCTGTAATCCTAGCACTTTGGGAGGCCGAGGTGGGGGGATTGCCTGAGCTCAGGAGTTCAAGACCAGCCTGGACAACACAGTGAAACCTCATCTCTACTAAGATTAAAAAAAAAAAAAATTAGCTGGGCGTGGCAGTGTGCGCCTGGGGAGGCTGAGGCAGGAGAATTGCTTGAACTGGGAGGCAGAGGTTATGGTGAGCCAAGATCGCGCCACTGCACTTCAGCTTAGGGGATAGAGCAAGACTCCATCTCAGAAAAAATAAAAATAAAATTACAAATAAATAAATAAATGGGTAATTTGTGTATGAGTGGTATCTCAGTAAAGCTGGTTTATTTAAAACAACAACAATAACAGAAAACAGGCTAGGTGTAGTGGCTCACATTTGTAATCCCAGCACTTTGGGAGGCCAAGGCAGGAAGATTACTTGAGCCCAGGAGTTTCAGACCAGCCTGGGTGACATAGCAAGATCCCATCTTTACAACAAATGAAAATTTAGGTTGGGTGCAGTGACTCACGCCTCTCATCCTAGCACTTTGGGAGGCTGAGTCGGGCAGATCAAGAGGTCAGGAGATCGAGACCATCCTGGCCAACATGGTGAAACCCTGTCTCTACTAAAAATAGAAAAATTAGCTGGACATGGTGGTGAGCACCTGTAGTCCCAGCTACTCAGGAGGCTGAGGCAGGAGAATTGCTTGAACCTGGGAGGTGGAGACTGCAGTGAGCTGAGATCACACCACTGCTCTCCAGCCTGGCGACTAAACATGACTTTGTCTACCACAAAAAACAGAAGATAATGTAGCCGGGTCCCCCAACTGCCTAACCTCCTCCTACTCCCTGTGTGGGTGGGGATGGGAGAGGCCTGGTGACTGGGAACCTTTTCTCTTTCCCAGTTAAGTTCCTGTTCTGGGCTTCGCTGTGCATGACCCATCTCAGCAGGATGGCCAAGGACCTCATCCTCTACGGCACCAAGGAATTCAGCTTCGTGCAGCTCTCAGATGCCTATAGGTAAGCTCTGAGCTGGGAAGCCCTGAGCTGCCACCTCCTGCCCCTCCTGGCCTCTGTATTCCCCACCCACCACGTGCGGCTTCCTTCTTCTCCGCCCCACCTCTCTGCTGGATCTGGCCAGTGCCCTGCTGGACCAGCCAAGGGCCAGACACTTCAGTGTCCACACCTCTGTCCCCAGCACCGGAAGCAGCCTGATACTCCAGAAGAAAAACCACCGTGGGGCATATGTTTGGGCGGGTGAGCAGGGCAGGGAGAGGGGCGGGCTCTCTGTGCTTATAGGGGTTGGCGGCCAGGAGGCAGGATCCTGGGTCCAGCTCCTGTCCCTCCCTCTTCCCGTAGTGTACCAGGCTCCTGATAACCCTCAAGGGACTTCTGGCACCTACAACAAAGACTTACAGGTGTGAGGCCGGTGGACGCCCGCTGCCTACATACCACGTGCCAGTTCTTGGGGCTCTGGCACACCCAGGCAGGGAGGGGTCCCCCAGGATTGCCAAACATCCTCCCATCCTGTGCACACAGCCCCATCCGTGGCTGCTCTTGGAGCTCTCTGCCCTTCCTTTCTTGGGGTACTGTGTTCTTCCCATGGAAGGCAGTGAGGATGCCTCAGTGGGGGTGGGGCTGTGAAGACCCTGGGTGCCAGGGGGATACTAGGCCCTCACCTGCTGCCATGTGCCTCCCAGGACAAGGAAGCTGTGTTTGATGTGTCAGATACTGTGAGTGCCGTGTTCCAGGTGGCCACTGGCGTCATCTGTACGCTGCAGGCAAGACACTACCCACCTGCCTCTCCTCCCCTAAGTCCCAGGCACTGGAGTGGGCATGCCAGGAGGGTGGCCTTGGGAGGAGGTGAGGTGGGGCTGGAGGACCTGGGGCAGGGAAAGGAGAGGTGTGCTCACTCCTGCTCCTGGGGAACAGGGAAGGGACAGAAACTGCTGCCACACAATGGAAGTAGATGAGACTCAAGGGGCCTGGGG
>NW_022437394.1:40817-50166 GCF_009761245.1 Sapajus apella
TGATAAATATAAGTAAAGGAAATAAGTCAGAGAGGAAACAATGGAAAAGAACAAAATTATCTAAATGATCTTGAAAATGAGTATGCTCTTAAAGTGAACCATCTTGCATTTCCGCAATAAGGTGGTAGCTGTCCCTTTGCGAGACAGACCGTCCACTGAGGAGCAATATTCAGCTGCGGGATCCAAAGAGAGAAGCAGGACGAAGAGAGGAAGGAGGCTCTTGTTAGAGAAGGGGAGAAGCACAGCGCCAGGAAATACCAGGAAATAGGTGTCACAATTGTGAGCATTGCATAGAAATGCCACAGAGAAACTCTGAAGTTCGAAAAGGTTTTCTAAATCATAATGCTCATGAAAATAAAATTCATGTGAAAAGTCATCAATGGGAAAACACCGATGCCAATTCCCATACGAAGACACCATAATGGACTAGAGGAACAAGCACAGGGTGGACCCACGAGGAGACAGGAGAGCACCCCTGTCGGTGTAACTCACTGGACTGTGGGCTTTTCTTTTTGCTTTTTTTTGAGATGGAGTTTCACTTTTGTTGCCCAGGCTGGAATGCAGTGGCACAATCTCGGCTCACTGCAACCTCCACCTTCCAAGTTTCCGTGATTCTCCTGCCTCCTGAGTAGCTGGGACGCCTCCTGAGTAGCTGGGATTACAGGTATGCGCCACCACACCCGGCTAATCTTCTATTTTTAGTAGAGACGGGGTTTCTCCGTGTTGGTCAGGCTGGTCTCGGACTCCCGACCTCAGGTGATCTGCCCGCCTCAGCCTCCTAAAGTGCTAGGATTACAGGTGTGGGCCACCGTGCCTGGCTGGACTGTGGACTTTTCAACAATGAGGCTGAAGGCATTAAGAAAATAATACAAAGCATGAAAAGACACCATTCATCAGAATTGAAGAAACATGGAAATGAGTGAATAAAATCCAAAAACACAAGACAATCGAAAAATTTCTTCAACAATGAAATGTAAGCTATAGACAGCATAATGACAGCTTGTACCTTCCAGGGAGAGTGGCCAAATGTGCAGATAATCTGAGATTTGATGTGTACATGATTGAGGTACCTGAAAGAGAACAATCAAAGCAAAGACATGAGGAACATATGAACAATAATCATTCCAATGTCTTCTGAAATTTTAAAAAAGAACGCAGTGTAAGCTTTTCTTCCAAAGAATAATGAGCATTGTCCGGGTGGGATTACATGCCTGAGGCGGAGGTGTGTGGATCACCTGAGGTCAGGAGTTCGAGACCAGCCTGGGCAACTTGGTGACACCCCATCTCTACTTAAAATACAAAAATTAGCCAAGCATGATGGCGCACACCTGTAATCCCAGCTACTGGGGAGGCTGACGCAGGGGAATCACTTGAACCCAGGAGGCAGAGGTTGCAGTGAGCCAAGATCGTGCCGTTGCACTCTAGCCTGGGCAACAGAGTGAGACTCTGCCCCCCCCCCCACCAAAAAAAAAAAAAAAGTGAAAATTAGAATCTCATCCACCTCTGAGAGGGAAATACTCTGTGCCAGGAAGAAACGAAGAAAAATGCTTAAGACACTCGAGGAGGGTGTGGTGAGCCAGGATGCTGACACCGGCCTCGCCAACTGCTCCGCAGGAAAAGCTCTGCCATCCACCTCACCAGGGACCACCTCGGGATGCTGTTCCCGTGACCCCTTCCAGAAAGAGGAGCAGATTTCAGACAAGAACTCAAAAGATGCTGATGTAAGAATAGAGGGTCAGGGTGGATTTGCTGGTGCTTTGTCCAATTGAGACAAAATCAGAAAGACATGAGAGAGGACGGATTGTGGCGGTGACACAAGAGGCTGCTCGCTTTCTCTCTCTCGCCTTTCTGCCTTCCTTCCCTTTCCCTTCCCTCCCTCCCTCCATTCCTTCCTTCCCTCCCTCCCTCCCTTCCTTTTTCTTTCCTTCTTTCTCTTCCTTCCTTCTTTCTTTCTCTTCCTTCCTTCCTTTCCTTCTTTTTTTTTTTTTGAGACGGAGTTTCCCACTTAATACATTCCAGCATAAAATAGTTACAGAAAACACTTATGTTTTAAAGAGTAAAAAACAGTATATGCATACACACACACACAAACACATACTTGTATATGTTCATTTCAAATTGGAAAATGCATTTAAAACAGCGGCTCCCTGAATCCTGCCCCTCAACTCCCAAGTGACCACAGCCCTGACTTGTCTTGAGGAGCTTGTTTTGTTGGCATCTGACACAGACACAGAACCATCGATGCCCAAGCCAGTACTCTCTACACACAGGAGGCCACCCCAGGCCCCAGGGTTCCATGGAGGCTGAGTGTCTGTTCATGATGAACTGGTGATGCTCCCTGTTGGCTTCAGGGGGCTGGGAGGGCACAGCTGGGTCTCCCCAAATGAGATGTTGGTGAGCGAAGTGGCACTGCAGGTAACATGGTCCCTGGCCCTCAGAATCCTGCATGGGTCGGTTTAAGTGTTTGATCCTGTTGTTCACCATCTGCAGAGCCGAGCCTCACCGAACCTCCTCTCACCATTGCACTCCAGCCTGGGTGACAAGATCAAGACTTTGTTTCCAAAAAAAAAAATTATGCTCTTGGTGGTGATAATATAGCGAAGGTGCTTGGGGGGCTCCAGGGCAGTGGAGGGTGTGATTTTCTTCCTGTTTCACATGGGCCTGATGCTTTAGAGCCTTGGAGAGGGTTTCTGTTATTTTCTGTGGTGCCCACATCAGCCTGGAGGAATGGGCAGGGCAGGGGCCACCACCCACAGTTGACAGCTCAGGAAAGTGAAATGAGGGAATTGAAGTGACCTGCCCAGAGTCACAGCACTCAGAAGTGAAGGATCTGGGACAAGAATGTAGACTATTTTCTGGGCACAGAGGTCCCTGAACACCTGAGACCTCTAAATCCCGGCCTGGATCCTGAACCAGGAGCCCTTTTCACTCCCTTTCTCAATCCTTCTCCCCAAGATCTCTTCAGGAAGGTGGGTGCCGGGAGATGGGTAAGTCCAGAGAAGAGCTCCAGTCATTCAAACAGAAACCTCCAGCCCCGACCTTGCTTTGCAGTGAGCACATGACCAGTGACCACCCTGAGGGACCAGGGGTCTGCTTGGCCCCCAAGCTGGCTCAGAACTCAGGACATTCCAAGCCAACTGCCCCTTAACAGCTGGCCCCCAAGCTGGCTCAGAACTCAGGACATTCCAAGCCAACTGCCACTTAATAGGCTGTGCCTGCATGGGCAGCTAATGGAAGTCATCGGGGCTGGTGTATCAGTGGTTTGATTAATTAAATCTGGGACCCATCCATCTTGCTGACGGCTGACCTGAGCAGCTACCTGAGCAGGCTGCACCAAGGCCTGCCTGAGAGTGGGCAGCACCTCCATGAAGACCACTGAATGACTGGAAGCCACGCCGAGGAGCAGGGCCCTCGAGGTTAATGAGACACAGGTAAAGTGTGCCCCGGGCCATGAGCAGGTGCGGTGAGGAAGAGGGCTATGAGCAGAAAGCGAGCTCCTCGCCTGCTCACAGGAGACAACCCAGACACAGCAAAAGCCAAGAGCACAAAACCATGCACAGCTGAGACAAATACTGGCTTTTTAGACCTTAAAGGCAAGCATTTTGGTATTACAGTGACAGAATTAGAACCTGGGGGGAAGTTGAAGGAGCTGATGAAAACTTGAAGGAGAGGTTGGGTGTGGAGGTTCATGTCCGTAATCCCAGCACTTTGGGAGGCTGAGGCGGGTGTTCACTTGGGGTCAGGAGTACAAAACCAGCCTGGCCAACAGATGGAGTGAAACTCCATCTCTACAAAACAAAAACAAAACTAGCTGGGCGTGGTGGTTGGTGCCTATAATCCCAGCTACTCAGGAGGCTGAGGCAGGAGAATCACCTGAACCCTGGAGGTGGAGGTTGCAGTGAGTCGTGAGCCAAGATTGTGCCATTGCACTTCATTCAGCCTGGGCGAGAAAGGGAGACTCCGTCTAAAAAAAAAAAAAAGGGGGGGAAGAGTTCTTATCCCAGCCAAGAGTAAAGATATATATCTTTCCCAGGAAAAAAGAAACAGAAGGCATCCATGTGGGACATGTAAATTACATGCAAAGAGACACAGTAAAAGTCAAAAGGCATAAGTCTGAGACATTTTAAAAAGAAATATATTTCAGAATACAAAATTGTTACCTCTTATATTCTCATTGAAAACAAATTAATATCATAAGAATAGCTTACTTTTTGACCAAAATCTGAGTTTTATATTAGTGTATGTTTAATATTGTAGATAACTTTAATAAGATCTTATAAACAAATCTATCCCAATCTCTTTTGATTGGGATTACAGATTATGAGGTTATAAGGCCGGGCACAGTGGCTCATGCCAGTAATCCTGGCACTTTGGGAGACTGAGTTGGGCGATCACCTGAGGTCAGGAGTTCAAGACCAGCCTGGCCAACATGGCAAAACTCTTACAAGAGTTTCATAAGCCTTTTATAACCTCATAATTGTTCTATTTTATAACTGTTTATATTCATTTAGTTGTATTTATGCTTTAAATTTTTCTTTAAAACAATCCCCAAAACCTTTAAATTAGGCCATATTCTGTTTCAAATCATGAAATAACTTGTTTTTGTTTTTAGAAATCTCTATTTAGTCTGCTCTAATATTTGGTTTCAGATTTGGATGTCTCGATTCAGAAGACTTTGGCCTGTAATCCCCTCTCATGGGCTGTCTCATACTGCACTTGGTATCAAGATTCTCCCCATTTGATGACAGCAGGGTTGTCGTGTTCCTTCCTATGGAAAAGTGTGCATAAAATTGGCACGGGAAACAGAACATAGAGGGAAATATTTAAGGCAAAAATCTTGATAGAAAAATCGAGAATACAAATGGAGTCATAAAGCTCTAAAATGTGTACATCTGTATGTAAACTGGAGTTGGGAAAATAAAATCAGAAAGACATTTTATGCACAAGTGGCCCATGTGAAGAAACTGCGGTGAGAAGATGGAAATGAGCATACCTTCAAGGCAGGAGCAAAGGCTGCCTCCCGTCTTCACCAGTAGTCTCCTGGCCAGTACAGTGTGAAATGGCAGTTCAGAGAGCAGCAGCTGGAATGGAAGGCAAGGCCTACATCATGAGAGGAGACAGGGTGCGGATGTGCATGGGTCTTTTCTTCACTTGGTGACATTAGAAAACCAGTTGGGAAATAGTTGTCAAGGTAATGGCCCCCAAATAAAGCCTAGAGGACACTTGTGGAAAGGCACAGAGTTTTGCATAAGATTTGCCAAATAATTTTGTTGCAAAGTCACAGCTATATTCCAGAAGAATGCATTTCTCCTGAAAAAATTGCTCTCTGCCATGCAGTTTGTCAGTGAAGCTGTCCTCTCTGGTGCCATCTGGAACAAGTTTCAAGTTGGTAATGGACACTCACACACCTTTGCCCACCAGGAAATTCTGTGACTCATCTATAATGTTTATGGTAAGATTTGTATATCTTAATTCAAAAGAAAGAAAAAGAAAAAAATTCCCATCTCAGACAAAGAAAGAAGACTTACTTAAGAAGTGATCAGCCTTAGTAAGTTGCCAGGAATTTGGATGAGCGAACTCCTTCCAATTTGTTGGATAATCTAGGAAACACAGAGTCTCAGACAAAGAAAGAAGACTTACTTAAGGAGTGATCAGCCTTAGTAAGTTGCCAGGAATTTGGATGAGCAAACTCCTTCCAATTTATTGGATAATCTAGGAAACACAGAGTCACTGTCAGCCATGGGAGCTGCTGAAGGCCCTCTGGCAGCCCTCGGTACTGAGGACACAGGGCTTGCGTGTGCAGAGGAGGTGGAGTAAGAGCAGGGGCTGAGCTGCTGCTGAGCTACCCTCCTTGGTGGTGAAGGAAGGCAAAGGACACCATCAGGAGAGCCCTGGGGGACAGAACCTCGGGTCTCTGGCTAAGCCACCCTGATCACTGTGAAGTAGGCAGTGTTCACCTAGGCAGCACACAAGTGCACCGCATGACTCCAGGACAGGATCCTCACAGAAAAAGGCCTGGTAAGTATATTCTTTAGAAAAAAAGTTACAATGTTTGACGTTCCTGAATCTATATATGCTCCTTTTGCACTTATCATCTAAATCATTGTGGTGAAAAATACACAATATATATTAATTGTTAAATGCACACTTTAGTGGCATTAGTTCACAATGCTGTGTAGAAAACTAAAAACAGGCTGGGCATGTTGGCTCATGTCTGTTTTCCCAGCACTTTGGGAGGCCGAGGTGGGTGAATCACCTGAGGTCAGGAGTTTAAGACAAGCCTGACCAACATGGTGAAAACCCATCTCTACTAAAAATACAAAAATTAGCCAGGCCATGTTGCAGTCACCTGCAATCCCAGCTTCTCGGGAGGATGAGACAGGAGAATCACTTGAACCTGGGAGGCGGAGGTTGCATTGAGCTGACATCATGCCACTGCACTCCAACCTTGGAGACAGAGCAAGACTCAGTCTTAAAAGAAAAGAAACAGGAAACAAGAAAAGCAAGAAAGAAAAAAAAAACTAAAACCAATCTCAATTCAGTTTGCTTACCTTCCACCTTAGGAAACTAGAGAAAAACTATAGACATAAAAATAGAAAAAAAAAATTCGCAGAAATCATAATAATAGAAATAATAAACCAGAACTAAACAAAACCAAGAGCTGCTTCATAGGAAAAATAAATAGAACTGATAATCTTCCACCAGGCTCACCACAAGGAAAAGCTAGAAGACACAATTTACAAATAATATAAATAAAAAAAGGAATGATTCCTGCTGATCCCATTAATATCAAGCACGTTATAAAGAATACTTAGAATAAATCTATGCTCACAAATTTGACAGCTTAGATGAAAATGACAAATTCCTCCAAAGGCAGAAACTATATCATAACTACCCAAAGGAGACTCAGATAATCTGAGTAGGCTTACATCTATTATAATATAGAAGTTGAATCAATAAAAACTTAAAAAAAAATACCCTGGTGACTTTACTGAATTCTAATTCTTACAAAGGAAAACATAGTCATACTATATAAACAACTGATTAAAATCCTAAACATTTACCCAGTTAAATTTTAAAATTATGCCCATTAGAAAATCCACACAAGAATGAGGGCACATGTATTCATAGTTGCCTGAACTGGAAGCAGCTGAGATGCTCTTCAGGTGATGAGTGCACCAACCCACACCGTTACATGGACCCAACGGAGTATGACCCACTGATAAAAATGAGTAAGCCATTAAGCTATTAAAAGATAGGAAAAATCTTTCATGTATATTGCAAAGTGAAATCGGTTAGTCCTAAGTGGCTGCATACTTTATGATACCAATTCTACAGAATTCTGGGAAAGAAAATGTATAGAGGCAGGAAAATAAATCATCTATAGCAGTCAGGGGTCCTGAGAAAAGAAGAAAGGGATTAAGAGGTGCAGCACAGGTCATGTTTTGGGGACGAAACCCTTCTGTCTGGGTGATGAATGACATGAGTTTGTCAAAATCCATAGGCTGAACAGCACAGGGTGAGCCTTAATGCGAACTCCAGACTTTCATTAATAGGAAGATATCACTATTGGTTCAGCTACTGTAACAAATGCACCACATTCATGTAAGCTGTGGTCACAAGAAGGATACTGAGGGGGGAGGGCCTATGGGAACTTTCTGTACTACAATTTTTAGGTCAATTTATAAGTTTCACATGATGTCCATTTGTTTAAAAATGCAGCCACACTATCTCAGGAAGAGTTCAATTTTAGCTACTGTCTAATCATCAGCTAAATATCTAATCTTTGCATTGAGATGTTCATTATTTTTTTTGTGCTATTCCTTTTTTTTTTTTTTTTTAAACCATATTCTCTACTATTAAAAGTGAACTAAACTGGAAGTGGAAATACATCTTTACTTCTGCATTTGTAGCACTAGTGATTGACCTGATACATTTCAATTTGAACACATGAAATAAAGAATAAAGTGCAGCAATTTTAGAGTTGTCTGCAGTGTGGGACACTGAAGAATCTGGAATCCTTACGCTTGCAAGAGTGAGTAACTGAGCTTCCACAGTACCTTCGGGTTGCAGACTGACAATGCCAGGATGAGAAAATGGTGCAGGGGGGAATAATCGCTGTGGCCACTTTTGCTTCTTAAATCTGGGAGGAGCCTCTACTGCCTCTGGGGCAACATTCTGGGAAATGTATCAAAATAAAGACGGCTGTTGACATCTTGCCACAGCCGAGCACAGAGAACTGAGTCGGTGTGCACACAAGGATTAGGGTTAGGCCAATCTTCCTGTCTGCCAATTTGTGCTGGCAGAATCTGGGAGGAACTCCTTCTGCGTCTTCCAGGCAACACCACCCCCAGATGAAGACAGCTGCTGACATCTTGCTGCAGCAGAGCACAGAGAAATGAGTCGGGGTGCATGTGAGGATGAGGGTTCGGCCAGTACTTTCTGTCTGCCAATCTGTGCTGGCAGAACCTGGAAGGATCTCCTTCTGTGTCTTCTGGGCAACACCACCCTGGGAAATGGACTCAGATGAAGACAGCTGCTGACGTCTTGCTGCAGCAGACCATATAGAAATGAGTCGGGGTGCACAGGAGTATAAGCCGGAATTGCTCCATTGCATTTAAACCTGGGTGACAAGACCAAGACTTTGTAATAAAAAATAAAAGAAAATAATATCTTGTTCTGGTCAGCTTTGTTGGGTAAAAAGAAAGAAAAAATAAAAATGAAGAAGAAAGGAAAGAGGTAAGGGGGGGGGTGGAGGAGCAGGAGGAGGAGAAAAAGAAAAACAGCCAGAGGACAAGGAGGAAGAGAGGAGGAGGAGGTGGAACAGCCAGGCATCATAGCTCATGCCTGTAATCCGAGGAGGAGGAGGAAAGGAGGAGGAGGAAAGAAGGACGAGGAGGAAAAGGAAGGAAAAGAGGAGGAGGAGGTGGAGGAGGAGGAGGTGGAGGAGGAGGAGGTGGAAGGTGGAGGAGGAGTAACAGGAGGAGGTAGTGGAGGAGGAGGTGGAGTAGGAGGAGAAGGAACAGGAGGAGGTGGTGGAGGAGATGGAGAAGGAGGAGGAGGAGGAGGTAGAGGAGGAGGAGGTGGTGGAGGAGGTGGAGTAGGAGGAGGAGGAACAGGAGGAGGTGGTGGAGGAGATGGAGAAGGAGGAGGAGGAGGTAGAGGAGGAGGAGGTGGTGGAGGAGGTGGAGGAGGAGGAGGAGGAGGAGGAGTAACAGGAGGAGGTGGTGGAGGAGGTGGAGGAGGAGGAGGTGGAGGAGTTGGAGGAGGAGGAGAAACAGGAGGAGGTGGTGGAGGAGGAGGAGGAGGTGGAGGAGGAGTAACAGGAGGAGATAGTGGAGGAGGAGGA
>NW_022437394.1:50266-57373 GCF_009761245.1 Sapajus apella
AGGAGGAGGAGTAACGAGGAGGGGGTGGAGGAGGAGGAGGTGGAGGTGGAGGAGGGGGAGGTGGAGGTGGAGAATGAGGAGGTGGAGGAGGAGGAAGTGGAGGATGAAGAGGTGGAAGAGGAGGTGGAGGAGGAGGTGCAAGTGGAGGAGGAGGTGGAGAAGGAGGAGGTGGAGGAAGAACAACAGCCAGGTGTGGTGGCGCTCGCCTGTAGTCCCAGCTACTTGGGAGGCTGAGATGGGAGGATTGCTTGAGCCTCGGAGGCAGAGGTTGCAGAGAGCCAAGACTGCACCACTTCACTCCAGGCAGGGTGACAGAGGGAGACACTGTCTCAAATAAAATAAAGCCGGGTGCAGTGGCTCACGCCTGTAATCCCGGCCCTTTGGGAGGCCTAGGTGGGTGGATCACCTGAGGCCGGGAGTTCAAGACCAGCCTGACCAACATGAACAAACCCCATCTCTACTAAAGACACAAAATTAGCTGGGTGTGCTGTTGCATGCCTGTAATTCCAGCTACTCAGGAGGCTGAGGCAGGAGAATCACTTGAACCCTGGAGGCAGAGGTTGAGGTGAACCATTGCACTCCAGTCCAGGCAACAAGAGTGAAACTCTGTCTCAAAATAAATAAAAATAAAATAAAATAAAATAAGCTGGGTGTGGTGGAGTAATCCTGTAGTCCCAGCTACAAAATGCTTCATGACAATGTAGTTTTAATAACTTTGAGATCTAATCAATATTTTGGATTATGTATTAGGGCTGGTTACCTGCTGTAACAAACCGACCTCACACAGCATGAATTTTAACACCTTAGATCTTGTCTTACTCATGTCGCAGGCCAATGTCTGTTGAAGGGGACTTTGCAGTCATTCAGGGATCCAGTCTCCTTTGATCTTGTGGCTCTGTCTTCTCCTCAGCTCCCAAAGTTCTCTTCATTCATCTGGAGGCTGGGAAGGGTGATAAGAGTGAGGGTTGCATGGACATTGCTGTGAGCTGTACCCATAAATGAATATACATCACTTTTACTTACACGCCACTGGGGAGAATTCCACCACGTGGCTCCCCGAGAGGATAATCCTTCCCTCCCACTCTCCTCTCTCCCCAGGCAGCACTGATCTACTTCCTGTTTCTACAGAATATTTTGCATTTTCATAGAGTATGTATTCTGCTTTGCCTGGCATCTTTCCCTCAGCATCATTATTTTGATTCATCCATATTGTAACATGTTTGGATAGCTCATTCCTTTTTACTGCTGAGTAGTATTCCACCGTATGGAAGTATCACAGTTTGTATCCATTCAGTGCTGATGAGCAATCATGACGAACATTTCTCAGGCATTATATTAACTTATTGTGCTGCTCTGAGAACTGGAAGAAAATATATTTAAAGCAGGCTGGGCGCAGTGGCTCTTGCCTGTACTACCAACACTGTGGGAGGCCAAGGTGGGAGGACCACTGGAAGCCAGGAGTTTGACACTAGCCTAGGCAACAAGGCATGACCCTCTCTCTCCAAAAAAGAGGAAAAAAAGCTGGTGTGGTGGTGTGTGCCTGTAGTCCTAGCTACTTAGGAGGCCGAGCTGGGAGGCTTGCTTGAGCCCAGGAATTGAAAGCCGTGGTGAGCTATGATCACTGCCACTGCAGTCCAATCTGGGTGATAAAGCGAGACCTGTATCTGTAAGAAATAAAGACTGGGTGCACTGGCTCATGCCTGTAATCACAGCACTTTGGGAAGCAAGGCAGAAGGCTCACTTGAGGCCAGGAGTTCAAGACCAGCCTGGCCAACATGGTAAAACCCTATCTCTACTAAAAATACAAAAATTAGCTGAGCATGGCATGCACATGTAATCCCAGCTACCTGCGAGGCTAAGGTAGGAGAATCGCTTGAACCTGCCAGTCGGAGGTTACAGTTAGCTGAGATTGTGCCACTGCACTCCAGCTTGGACAACAGAGCTAGACTCCCTTTCAGGGAAAAAAAAAAAAAAAAAAAAAAAAAGAAGTAGTAGTCAGCTAACGAAATGACTTACCTTGGAAATGATAATGAAGTGGTCACCGCTCTGTCAGACAACAACAGCCCATCTCAGGGCCCCCTGTCTCCAGGCATTTATATCTTCCAGCCCTGCCATGCACTGCCCAGAGTGAATTTTCTAATAGGTGTAATAATGAACTGAGAGTTTCAGTGGTTTCCATTCTAAAATGGCTCTCCACACCTGTGCTTCTGAGGCATAGCCTTTTCTGAGCTCCTACTGAAATAGTCAAACCAAAGTAATAGGAACAATTAGTCTTCATCACTGGACATTAGGAAGGGTGTCACCAACACATCTGAAAATGCGTGGTCTGGCAGGAAGTCATTCTGATTAGGGCAGAGTGCAGATGGGAAATCTGCTGTTAAACTCCCCCTGCTCACTTCCTGGTCCCACGGATATCTCTTGGCTTAGAGTCGGGCCAGGAGATAAGACCTCTCATTGTCTGCAAGGGACCTGAACTCCCGCGGGCTTGAAGCCCACGCCCAGGACCATCTGTAGGGAGAGGGGATCCTGCATGGAATCTCACACCCAGAGTGCCCAAGACAGGGGGGTCTGGAAGAACGTGAGAGGTGCCTTCCTGAAGTATACTTAATTGGAGAGGAGGAGTGTTAAGTAAGAAATTACTTAAAATAAAAATAGGCATTTATTATTTCACGTAGTTTCTGCAGGCAGGGAATTGGGGAGTGGCCTAGCTGGGTGGTGGATCCAATTCAGCAGCTCTCGTGAAAGGTGAGGTAAGATGTCACTTGGAGGTTGGATGCGGTGGCTCATACCTGTAATCCCAGCACTTTGGGAGGCCGAGGCAGGTAGATTACTTGAGGTCAGGAGTTTGAGACCAGCCTGGCCAACATGGTGAAACCCTGTCTCCACTAAAAATACAAAAAATTAGCCAGGTGTGGTGGCACATGCCTGTAATCCCAGCTACTCGGGGGGCTGAGGCAGGAGAATCACATGAACCCGGAAGACAGAGGTTGCAGTGAGCTGAGATCACACCACTGCACTCCAGCCTGGGCAATATAGTGATACTCAGCCTCAAAAAAAATGTCACTGGGGACTCTAGGGGCTGCAGCCATCTGCAGACTTGATGGGGCTGGAGAAGCCATGCCCATGAGGGCACAGTCAGGCTGCTACTGGTAGAAGGCCCTTGTCCTCACTGGGTGGACCCTTCTGCATCCCACTGGTTACACAGACTGACCCTCTTCAGTGTGAGGTGGGATGACACAGGAGCGTGAACACTAGGAAATCTGAGTCATTGGGGCCACCTTGGAGGCTAGCTACCCAAGGGAGGCTGTCTGCAGCCTCCCTTGGGTTGCCAAGACAGAGGGGAAGAGGAGTCCCTCCACTCCAGATACAAAATATCATACAAAATGTAGATGTATCATTCAGCTTCAAAGGAAGTAAGGGACATCTTCAGGACCAAGAGAAAGAGACATCATTCCCTCAAGCCCTGAAGGCCTGCGACAGTTCTTGATTTAGGGAGCCTCAGGGGTCAGGCATTGCACCTGTCTGCCTGTTGCCCTAGGGTGTATTGTTTCCTGGCTCTGGGCAACAAGTCGGTGCACAGCCACCTTGACGCACAGACAGCAGGCTGGTCTGCTACCCCGATGGCATCACGCTGACAGGAATAGCCTGGATTCCCCCCACACACAAAGAAAGGGACATGTTTTTTGACATTCATATTAACGCTGGGCACAGAGGCTCATGCCTGTTATCCAAGCTACACTGAGGCAGGAGGATCACTTGAGCTCGGGAGTTCAACAGCCTGGGTAAGATGGTGAGATCTTGTCTCTTTTTGTTTGTTTGTTTCTGAGACAGAGTCTCACTCTGTTGCCAGGCTGGAGTGCAGTGGTGCGATCTTGGCTTACGCAACCTCCGCCTCCTGGGTTCAGGCAATTCTCCTGCCTCAGCCTCCTGAGTAGCTGGGACTACAGGCATGCACCACCATGCCCAGCTAATTTTTGTATTTTTAGTAGAGACGGGGTTTCACCATGTTGACCAGATGGTCTCGATTTCTTGACCTCGTGATCCATCCACCTTGGCCTCCCAGAGTGCTGGGATTACAGGCATGAGCCACCAAGCCTGGCCTTTTTTTTTTTTTTTTGAGGCAGAGTCTTGCTCTGTCACCCAGGCTGGAGTGCAGTGACGCCATCTCTGCTCACTGCAACCTCCTCCCCTCCCAAGTTCAAGTGATTCTCCTGCCTCAGCCTCCCTATTAGTTGGGTTTGCAGGCACCTGCCACCATGCCTGGCTAAATTTTTTTTCTTTTTCTTTTTTTTTTTTTTTTTGAGATGAAGTCTTGTTCTGTCACCCTGACTGGCATGCAAAGGTGTGATCTTGGCTTACTGCAACCTCCACCTCCAGGGTTCATGAGATTCTCCTGTGTCAGCCTCCCGAGTAGCTGGGACTACAAGCACATGCCACCATGCTCAGCTAATTTTTTGTATTTTTAGTAGAGATGGGGTTTCACTGTGTTAGCCAGGATGGTCTTGATCTCCTGACCTCATGATCTGCCCACCTCGGCCTCCCAAAGTGCTGGGATTACAGGTGTGAGCCACTGCGCCTGGCAGCTAATTGTTGTATTTTATTAGAGATGGGGTTTCACCATGTTGCCCAGGGTGGTCTTGAACTCCTGAGGTCAGACAATCTGCCTGCCTCAACCTCCCACAATGCTAGGATTACCGGTGTGAGCACTGCCCCTGGCTTCTTGTCTCTTAAAAAAAATAGTTCATATTAATTGGCCTGGAGCCCTACTTGCCATTCCAAGAATGTCTTTTTTCCTCACCTCCCTGCGCTGTCTGCAACTCAGGTGCTCCAGACAGTTGGGTGAGGCTTTTGCAGGACAGAACCCCGGAAAGCTTGGAGAAGTTCCAGAAGCACTCTGTTTTTCTCTGGCTGCTTTTGCTGCTGGGGCCCTATGGTGTGGTCAGAAGTCCAGCAGTGCAGCGGGGTAGGGTTGGAGTGGGGGAGCTTTTCTGGTGCAGCTGGAGTGCCCTTGGGAAGCTGGGACTCTGTCCTCTTCATCTCTGCCACTGTCAGTGGCTCTGGGAAGGGAGAATGCAGCAGTAGTGGGGCCTATGTGGGAAGCAGAAAAGTTCCTTTTTAAAGTTTCCTTTCCTGTTAAATCGTAAGTGTGCTAAGAACTCTTTGTTAAGCCCTATTCTGTGTAGCTGTTAGACATGCCATGCTTACAGGCACATAGTACATTCTATGTCCTTGTACTTTACCAAGATATCTGTGCTGGACGTGCTCACAGGCATGTCCCAGGTCTCCATTGCTTTTACCTGTTTAGAAAAGTTTTAAGTTATTAGTCAATCAGGTGTTAGTTTAGACTGTGAGGTCTGGCTTCAGCCAACAGAGATCAGACACAGCAGTAAGGACGACCCCAAATGCATAAGGAATAAATTTGTGTGTATTTCCTTTGTTCTTTGTACTCTCATGGCAAGACGGCTGGCGAGAGTACCCTTCCTGCAGTCCAGGAGTAAAAACTGTGTTGCTGAAGGATCCCTTGTCTCAGTGCTAAGTTTTCTTTGCGGCACCGAGCATCTACTTCCAACAGCCTAGGATATGGCTTGCCCTGCCTGTCTCCCTGTGACAGCCTGTGACAGCCCCCAGAGGTTTTCTGATGCTGGGCTGGATGGCATTTGCAGCCTTGAGTTTGGGAGAAGCTTCCTTTCTCCCATTTCAAAGCCTACCCTCATTTCCAGAAGAGGGGCATCGTTGGGGGAGATGGGAAGAAATTAACCTGGTTACGTTTTCCTCTGCAGATAAATCTTCCCAGCTATTTACAAAGTGACCACTTCCCTCTAAAAATCCTTCCTGGGAGGGCACCTTGTAGTGCTGAGGATTTTCCAGATAGCGCTTCAGAGAGCCTGGGTCTTGGAGGAGCCATTTTCTCACTGTCTCATCTGGCAAATGCCTCCCTTATATCGGTGATACCCTTATCTCCCAGGGGCGAGTCCTCTGGCTCTCCAGCTCCTCAGAGACACCGAGGAGCATGCCAATCATATTATCGTTATTGGACAATTATTCATCAGACTCTGAGAATCGGAATTAGCTAGACCTGCATATCACCTAGAGTGAAAGCCAAAATCCTGAGTGGTCCGCAAGGCCTTATAGGATGCCCTCCTTCTCCTGAGCTCTTCCTTTCCCCTTTCTTGTTGTATCCCAGACACCAGCCTTCCTTGCTCTCCATACTCCCACCTCAGGCCCTTTGCACATGCTCTTTCCTCTGCGAAGATGGTGGCAGCTGACCAAGGTCAGGCAGTGAGGCTTCTGCCCAGGGTACAGTCAGTCAGGGATGTGTCTGCAGAGAATTTAAAAACGATAGTAACACGGACTAATAGTTGGTCTGCATTCTTTTCATCACCACCCAATGTTGGCAATTCTAAACAGTGTCACTGATGAAATACTCTCCCCAGGAAAGTATTTTACCAGCTTCTGTTGGTCTAAGTTATTAATATAAACAATTGCTGTGGTTACTCATTAGGTTTTTTTTGTTTTGTTTTTGAGGCTGAGTCTCACTGTATCACCCAGGCTGGAGTGCAGTGTCGCGATCTCAGCTCACCGCAACCTCTGCCTCCCGGGTTCAAGTGATTCTCCTGCCTCAGCCTCCTGAGTAGTTGGGATTACAGGTGCACACCACCAGGCCCGGCTATTTTGTATTTTTAGTAGAGATGGGGTTTCATCATATTGGCCAGTCTGGTCTTGAACTCCTGACCCCAAGTGATCCACCCGCCCTGGCCTCCCAAAGTGCTGGGATTACAGACGTGAGCCACGATGCCCGGCTGATAAGTTTTAATAAGATAAATGTATGCTTCAAATCAGCATTTTTCAAAACTTACCCTGTAATAAACATTGTGCTCCACATGGAAGCTAATTGTGAGAATTCCCAGTCATATGGTTGTCTCCTCCTCCATGCCCCTCAACTGCTTTCTGAAATGAAAGCAGAGCAGCATTCATTTCAACAGTAAAATTGGCCGGGCATGGTGGCTCACACCTGTAATCTCAGCACTTTGGGAGGCTGAAGCAGGCAACATGGCAAAACGCTGTCTCTACTAAAAATACAAAAATTAGCTGGGCCTGGTGGCAGGC
>NW_022437395.1:0-57237 GCF_009761245.1 Sapajus apella
AAAAAAAAAAAAAAAAAAAAAAAAAACCCAAAAGTGTCCGTGTGCTGCCTATTGCATTCATTTGTTCGTCACTTACCATGCAGGTGTGTAGACTGAGGCCTGAGGCCTGTGGCTTCAAATTATTTCATTGCTGTATTGCCTATGTCTGTTCTAGGCTAGTGGTTTTCAAAGAAGAGTGTCACTTGAGAACTAAATAAAAATCCCATTTCCTTGGTACTGCTGGCAAAGACACTGATTTGGTGGATGGAGGTGGGGTGGAGGGAAGTGTGGGGGCTGATTTGGGAAGTGGTAATGGGCTCGAGCCATTTTAATATGCACTTCGGATGTCGCCAATGTGTTGGCCTGCAGACTGCACTCCGAGAACAACAGCTTCAGCGTCTTGGCCACCTTCACTACATACTTGCCTTGATTTCTTCTTCTTTAAAAAAAGAAAAAGAAACCAAGGGAAAAAAGGAGGCCTGGCTTGCTGCAGATGAACACGAAACCTCAGAAACCAGGGCAAGGCTCATCATCCAGCCTCATGGAAAAAAATACCGGCCTAGTGGCCAAAATGAAAGTGGATTACCTCTGTAGCTAGAAACGGAAGCGCCAAGTTTCCACTGCAAGTGCCAGGGGTGGTGAAGGAATGGTAAGTAGTGCTTGAAAGAAAGAGGAGTCCAGTCCCTCTCCCCCGCCACCCTATCTCCCATCTTGATGGGCAGAGGGAGAAAACAAGGAAGAATCCAGCTGAGAAAGTCCCTGATTTATTCACAGCTGTGTACTGATGCCTAATCACTTACTAATGTTTGCAAAGTGTTGCAGCCTCTCTGATAAAAAGGGGACAAAATGTGGGCAACATATTCATGGTTATGACATCAGAGAAGAGGCCCAGCAGGAACATGAAGATGGCCACTGACATGCCACACGCAGAACTTGCTAGCAGGACAGACAGACAGGACAGACTGGTGGCCAGAACTTTGGAATGGCATAATTAAACATTGTGCCACCCTGCCTCCCGCCTCTGCTCCAGCTACATGCCCTGCCCAAAGCCCCAGAGTCTGTAACAGCCAACAGGTCCAGTGTTGTCTTGCTGAACAGCGGTGAGACCTGGGAACCCCTCAGGACGAATGCCATGGGTGGCGGTCATCTCTGGGGCCACCCAGAGTGACACTTGATGAGTCTTAGGGGTGCAGTCAAAATGGCCCATTGCCTTTCCCCACTCCTGGGAAGCCAGGGCACAGGCACCAACCCTAGTGAAGCAGAGTCAGGGATGAGATGAGGAGGCTGTTTTTCAGGCAGTGGCAATGATGGCAGCAGGCAGTGACCACGTTCAGAGTCTGGTGTGCACAGGTTCTAGGGCGTGGTTTTGGGTGAGGCTGGCTTCAGGGCTCCCTTTAGTCCCACAGTTCTTCCGTCTTCCCAGTGGCCCTGTGAGCTATCCAGTTCCCTTTCAGTCCCTTTTTTCTACTTGTATCAGCCAGAGCGTGGTGTCCATTGCTTACATCTAAGAGCTCCATCTGGCTCAGCAACGCCTCAGAGGAGGGAAGAGTTCCAGGTAAAGGAAACTACCCATTTAAAAAAAATCCCCGCAGCTTCAGAGATGATAACGTCGGGAGCTTCAAAGCCTCGTTTGTTATCGTGGTCAATAGGCATCAGAGCTCTCTATACTTTTAAGAAGCGGCACACGCCTTTTGGCATGGCATGTCCTGGTATATGACTTTATCTCCAGAGACACTCCCACAATGACTATGCTAGCTGTTAGGCGTGACTGCAAGTGAGGCGGTGGCACCATTTTCTGAGGACTGTGGAAGGAACCAGTTGGATGGTGGGGGGGGGAGATCAAGGGTGACATTTAGGAAATGTTAATTTCAGATGCCTCTGAAATACCTAAAGAAGACACCAAGCAAGTATTTGGAGAACTTCAGAGTCTAGATTCAAATGAAAAAATAAATTTGGACTTCATCACAAATGGATGGTGTTTAGAGCTATGAATGGAAAAGAAACTGATAGAGAAGAATGAGAGGTCGTGACCAGAGGTCAGGGACAGGGCTACCGAGTAAAGAAGGCTGATCAGAAGTGTCTGGTGGGGTAAGAGAAAAATCTATTTGCTGTATCATGGACAGCGAGAGAAAAGAGTTGTCAAGAAAAGGGGTGGGCAGCTGTGTTTTACCTTGCAGCCTTCTCCTCTGTCAATTTCTTTTTTCTAGGTGGTTTGCTTTGTTTTCTTTTGTTATTTTTGAGATGTAATCTCACTCTGTCACCCAGGCTGGAGTGCAGTGGCACCATCTTGGTTCACTGTAACTTCTGCTTCCCCGGTTCAAGCGATTCTCCTCCCTCAGCCTCCCAAGTAGCTGGGATTACAGGCACGTGCCACCATGCCTGGCTACCTTTTGGATTTTTAGTAGAGACGGGATTTCACCATGTTGGTCAGGCTGGTCTTGAACTCCTGACCTCATAATCCTTCTGCCTCAACTCCCCAAAGTGCTGAGATTACAGGCATGAGCCCCCGAGCCCAGCCTCTAGGTGTTTTTATAATAGACCAAGTTGGATTTGACAGCATGGAGCTTATCGATGCCCTTGACAAACACAGAGGTCATTGACGCCCTTGACAGAAGGAGTTTCAGGGGAGCAGGGAAGCCAGGAGACAGACTGGAGGAGCCTGAAGAGTAGATGAAGAAGCAGGTGGAAGAGTAGGTGAAGTCGAGACTTTAGTGTGCAGACTGCTTGTGGGAAAAGTCTTGCTACGAAGCAGGATGGGGAACGGAGGGAACACTAAGGGTCTGTCGAGCCACAGAAAGACTTTTCTTCTAATAGTGGGAGATTCCAGCACATTTTTGTGTGTGAGTGTGAATGCTTCAGTGGAGAGGAGATGGAGGGTGAAGGAGGAGATAACTGGGGGAAGGAAGTCCTCCTTCATTCAACCAGCAGCAAGAGCTTCCCATGCTAGGCATTATTTGGGTGTGGGTCACAGAGCACCAAGTGGCCCAAGCAAGGCTGCCCCTCTCAAGCCGCCTGTGCTGGAGTGAGTTCAGCTGGGGGAGCAGGGTGCTTGCGATATGACAAGACAGATGGAGCTGTGAGTCTACCTGTGCATTTGGAGATGAGAAGAGAATTGTGCTCCCCTCTGATAGGTGTATTTACTCAGCACCATGTGGCACAGGTCATGCATTCACCACAGGAGATGTGAAGTGAGAAACGCTGGCAGGGAAAG
Source organism: Sapajus apella (assembly GCF_009761245.1). Classification (NCBI taxonomy): domain Eukaryota; kingdom Metazoa; phylum Chordata; class Mammalia; order Primates; family Cebidae; genus Sapajus; species Sapajus apella. The sequence goes on from NW_022437395.1 coordinate 3,191, forward strand.
TAAACTCACAATGGAAATGGACAGGGTAGCTAAGCAGAGCCCATTGGAGGTTTGTGGCCATGAACTTGAAGTGAAACCAGTCAGCCCGATGGTGTCATTCTTTTCCTGTCATGGTAAGCTGTGCACCCAGGTCAATATTAGAATCAGTCAGGGTTGGGGTTCTGCAGGTTAAGCATGACTTAGAGGAGACAGAAGCCAGAGGTTGAGGAATTCTGCCAGGGAGAGGTTGTAATGGGGCATCTTGCAGTCTGAGCTGAGTAAGGAGGGAAGCAATGATGGGAGGAAGGACAAAGAAGGCACAGGCAGGGACATCAGTGAATGAGGGCCCTTGGGCTAGAGTCCTAGAGCACAAGAGAGCTGGGAAGATGTTTGAGATTGGTGGGTTTTGTTTTTTGTTTTTTGTTTTGAGATGGAGTTTTGTTCCTGTTGCCCAGGCTGGAGCGCAATGGTGCGATCTTGGCTCACTGCAACCTCCGCCTCCTGGTTTCAAGTGATTCTCCCACCTTAGCCTCCCGAGTAGCTGGGATTACAGGCACGTGATACCACGCCCAGCTAATTTTGTATTTTTAGTAGAGACGGGGTTTCTCCATGTTGATCGGGCTGGTCTTGAACTCCTGACCTCTGGTGATCTGCCCACCTCGCCTTCCCAAAGTGCTGGAATTACAGACGTGAGCCACGGTGCCCAGCCGAGATCAACATTTTAAAGGTGGCTGAGATGCTTATTGTGACAAGGTCTATGGTGTGACCGTGAGTCTGCAGTGGCTTAGGTGGGAAACAGGGTAAGGCACTGAGGTCAGTTGCATTGTGGACTCCAAAAAAATTTGTCAGTGTTCTGAAACTTGTGACACTGGGACTATAACCTTATTTGGAAAAAGAGTCTTTACAGATATAATTCAGTTAAAGATCTACGGATGAGATCATCCTGGCCATGCCGCATGGCCCTAAATCCAGTAAGTATTCTTGTAATAGAAAGAAGAGGAGGAGACAGACACACAGGCACAGGAGACCAAGTGAAGAGATTGGAGTTACACAACCACAGGCCAAGGAACCACCAGAAGCTGGAAGAGAAGGGGGTGGGCAGCTGTGTTTCACCTTGTAGCCTTCTCTGTCAATTTCTTTTTTCCAGGTGTTTTCAGGAAGGGTTCACCCTAAGCCTCCAGAGGCACTGTGGCCCCGTCCATGCCTCGATTTTGGATTTCCAGCCTCTAGATGTGAGAGAATCCATTTCTGTTATGCAAAGCCACCGGTTTGCAGCAATTTGTTTTGGCAGCCCTAGGGAGCTGCTACTGGGACTTAGAAGCTCTAGCATTGGCCAGCTCCACCACACAGATGTAAAAATCAGTGGAAATGTGGAGGAGAAGGTAGTGAGGCAGAATTGGAGTTTTTAATGAATGGCATGATCAGAGGTTGGTAAGGACTCTGATGAGGAAAGGCAGGACGTGGTGGAGCTGGAAGGCGTAGCTTCACGTAAGCTTCTATTTTCTAGAGAAAAAAGAATTTGGAAATGGCAGTAGGGGTGGGGGCCCCAAGGCAAGCAGTGTCCAAGGGGACAGTTGGCCTTCAGTCCACACAGACACTAGGGAGACGCAGGGAAGGGGCTGAAGATGTGGGAGCGTGCAGACCACAGCAGGGCGGGGTGTGGTAAGAAGGGGTAGTGTTCCCTGGGGTGGGGGTATGGAGGGAGCAGAGCGGAGCAGGGTTCGGGGACAGCTGCCCGGAAGCTATAGGACCTCTCCTGGGATCCCGCCAGTGGGCGCCTGAAGCCGGCTGCACCGAGTTCTGTCCTGAGAGAGCTGCGGGCCACATCCAGGGGCTGCGCTTCCTGGCACGAAGCTTGCTTTTTGGCCTTTGAAGGCTGCTCCCTCTGACAGCTGAGGATGCCTCTGGGGCAGTCACAGGCTTCCCCTGCACACCTGCATGCGGGTGCCTTAGGACTGCTCGGGCTCACAGCTGCCTTGACAGCTTCCGACACTGTCCTAAGGGCAGAGCTAAACTAAAGCTTTGGAGCTTGTTTGTCTAGATTGATGTCCAGATTATATCTCAGGATTTATATTAATGCAAGTCTAACAATAAGCCATCTGTTAAATAAATTACGATACATTCAGATGATGGAAGGCTATGCTACCATTACAAATTATGCGGTTGAAAAACACGGGAAAATGCTCAGAACAGTTAGTGTCTTAGTCTGTTTGGGCAGCCGCCATGACACCGTGCCGTAGACAAGAGGGCTTATAAAAACAGAAATTTATTTTTCACAGTTTTGGAAGGGGTGGAGGCCAAGATCAAGGTGTCGGCAGATTCAGTGTCTTATGAGGGCATTTTGCCTGGTTCACAAGTGACACCTTCTCCCTGTGTCCTCACCTGGTGGAAAGGGCCAGGCGCCCTCCAGGGCCTCCCCTCAAGGTGTACTAAACCCATGCATGAGAGCTCTACCCTCATGACCTAATCATTGCCCAGTAGCACCCCCTCCTAAGACCAACACCTTGAGGGTTAGGTTTCAACATGTGAATGTGGTGGGCACACAAACATTCTGACTATAGCAGGTAGTTAAGTGCAAAAAACCTACAAGATGATCCCAACCCCACAAAACTGAACAAACCTTTATCCACCGGCGTACTTACACGTGGAAATAGACGACACACGAAAAGAACAGCAATCCTGTGTGGATATGAGTGAGAGAAATCTGTATGTTCTTCCTACTTTACTGTATTTTCCAAAATGATGATGAATGTTTGTCACTTTTATGATCAGAAGAAGAAAAGAAAGAAAATTAGTCCTAACACGCTTCTCAAATACTTGTTTCCCCTCTCTCTGCGAGGAGTATTTGGAGAGATTCTCATGGTTGCCTCTGGCTCCCAGTACGTGTGAGCTCGCTGGGTCCCCAAGCAGGCCATTCCTTCCTGGCACCACAGGGATACTTCGGGAGTGCAGCCAGCAGCGCGCAAGAAATGCCACAGGGAGAAGGAAGTCTCTAGCTGAACTTTGTGACAATTCGAACCAGTTGAGAAGCCTCTTGGCCAGAACTCAGGGGAGGGCATGAATCTGGTGTGCAGACTCCACAGGTGAGGGAAGAACTAAAGCCCTTTTCTTTTGTAGCTGGGAGGCATTTAGCCTGAGGCAGGTTCTCAGCTCTGCTTGCCCACTGCCTGGAAACAGACTTGTGCTGTTGGTGGAGACACGGTGAGAGTGAGACTGGCCCTTTGGATTGTGTGGGAGCTGGGTGAGGCCTATGACTGCTGGCTTTCCCCTACTTCCCTGATAACCTGCAGGTCTCAGCAGAGACAGCCATAATCCTCCTAGGTTCACAACTCCATTGATCTGGGAACCTCACCCCATCCCCCACAGCAGCACAGCAAGACCCCGGCAAGGAGAGTCTGAGCTCAGACTTGCTTAGCCCTGCCTGATGGTCCCACTCTGGTAACTGAAGACAAAGGGCATATACTCTTGGGAGTTCCAGGGCCCTGCCTACTACCAGTTCCTCTCCACGCTACCACAGCCTATGCTCTCTGGAAAGCACCACCTCCCGGCAGGAGGCCAACCAGTACAAAATTAGAGCATTAAACCACCAAAGCTAAGAACCCTCATGGAGTCCATTTCACTCCCCTGCCACCACCACCAGAAAGATACAGGACTTATTTTGTCTTAAAAGACACAGAACTGCAGAATGGATAAGAACTCACCAACCATCTGCTGCCTTCCAGAGACTCACCTAACACATAAGGGTTCATATAAAATAAAGAGGTGGAAAAGGCATTTCATGCAAATGGACACCAAAATTGAGCAGGAGTAGCTATTGTTATATCAGACAAAACAAACTTTAAAGCAACAGCAATTAAAAAAGACAAAGAGGGACATTATATAATGGTAAAAGGCTTTGTCCAACAGGAAAATATCACGGATCCTAAACATATATGCACCAATCCTGGAGCTCTCAAATTTATAAAACAATTACTAATAGGCTTAAGAAATGAGATCAACAGCAACATGATCATAGTGGGGGACTTCAATACTCCACTGACAGCACTAGACAGGTCATCAAGACAGAAAGTCAACAATGAAACAATGGATTTAAACTCTACCCTGGAACAAATGGACTTAACAGACACATACAGAACATCCCATCCAACAACCACAGAATACATCTTTGACTCAACAGTGCATGGGACTTTCTCCTAGATAGAACATATGATAGGCCACAAAACAAGCCTCAATAGATTTAAGAAAATTGAAATTATATAAAGCACTCTCTCAGACCACAGTGGAATAAAACTGGAAATCAACTCCAAAAGAAACCTTCAAAGCCATGCAAATACATGAAAATTAAATAATCTGCTCAGGAATAATCATTGGGCCAAAAGCGAAATCAAGACAGAAATTTAAAAAGTCTTCGAACTCAATGACAATAGTGATATAACCTATCAAAACCTCTGGGATACAGCAAAGATGGTACTAAGAGGAAAGTTCATAGCCCTAAACATCTGCATCAAAAAGTCTGAAAGCACCAACTGACATTTGAAGGTCACACCTCAAGGAACTAGAGAAACAAGAACAAACCAAGCCCAAAACCAGCAGAGGAAAGGAAATAATCAAGATCAGAGCAGAACTAGATGAAATTGAAAGAACAACAACAACAACACAATAAAAAAAGATAAATGAAACAAAAAGCAGTTTTTTTTGAAGAGATAAAATTGATAGACCATTAGCATGATTAACCAAGAAAAGAGAGAAAATCCAAATAACCTCAATAAGAACCAAAAAAAAAAAAAAACAAAAAAAAAAACAAAAAACCCAGGAGATGTTACAACTGACACCACTGAAATACAAAAGATCATTCAAGGCTTCTGTGAACACCTTTATGCACATAAACTAGAAAACCTAGAAGAGATGAATAAATTCCTGGAAAAATACAACGCTCCTAGTTTAAATCAGGAAGAATTAGATACCCTAAACAGACCAATAACAAGCAGCAAGATTGAAATGGTAATCTAAAAATTACCAACAAAAAAAATCCAGGACCAGATGGATTCACAGCAGAATTCTACCAGATATTCAAAGAAGAATCGATACCAATCCTACTGATACTATTCCACAAGACAGAGAAAGCGGGAACCCTCCCTAGTTCGTTATATGAAGCCAGCATCACCCTAATACCAAAACCAAGAAAGGACATAACCAAAAAAGAAAACTACAGACCGATACCCCAATGAACATAGATGCTAAAATCCTTAACAAAATACTAGCTAACTAAATCCAACAACAAGATAATACACCATGATCAAGTGGGTTTCATACCAGGGATGCAGGGATGGTTTAACATACACAAGTCAGTAAATGTGATACACCACATGAACAGGATTAAAAATAAAAATCACAAAATCATCCCAATAGGTGCAGAAAAAGCTTTTGACAAAATCCAGTATCCCTTTATGATTAAAACTCTCAGCAAAATTGGCATACAAGGATATACTTTAATGTAATAAAAGCAATCTATGACAAACTCACAGCCAACATAATACTGAATGGGGAAAAGTTGAAAGCATTCCCTCTAAGAGCTGGAATAAGACAAAGATGCCCACTCTCACCACTCCTCTTCAACATAGTACTGGAGGTCCTAGTCAGGACCATCAGACAAGAGAAAGAAATAAGGGCATCCAAATTAGTAAAGAGGAAGTCAAATTGTCACTGTTTGCTGACAGTATGATCATTTACCTCAAAAACTCTAAAGACTCCTCCAGAAAGCTCCTAGAACTGATCAAAGAGTTCAGCAAAGTTTCCGGATACAAGATTAATGTACACAAATCAGCAGCTCTTCTGTACACTAACAGCAACCAAGCAGAGAATCAGATAAAGAACTCAATCCCTTTTACAACAGTTGCCAAAAAAATAAAACACTTGGGAATATACCTAAGCAAGGATGCAAAAGACCTCGAAAAGGAAAACTACAAAACATTTCTGACAGAAATCATGGACAACACAAACAAATGGAAACATATCCCATGCTCATCAATGGGTAGAATCAATATTGTGAAAATGACCACACTGCCAAAAGCAATCTACAAATTCAATGCAATTTCCATCAAAATACCTTTATCATTCTTCACAGAATTAGAAAAAACAATTCTAAAATTTATATGTAGCCATAAAAGAGCCCACATAGCCAAAGCAAGACTAAATAAAAAGAACACATCTGGAGTCATCACATGACCTGATTTCAAACTATACTATAAGTATATAGTCACCAAAACAGCATGGTGTCGATATAAAAATAGGCACATAGACCAGTGGACCCAGAAATAAACCCAAATACTTACAGCCAACTGATCTTTGACAAAGCAAACAAAACATAAGCTGGGGAAAGGACACCATATTCAACAAATGGTGCTGGGATAATTGGTTAGCCACATGTAGGGGAATGAAACTGGCTCCTCACCTCTCACCTTATACAAAAATCAAGTCAAGATGGATTAAAAACTTAAATATAAGACCTGAAACTATAAAAATTCTAGAAGAAAACATTGAAAAACTCCTTCTAGACATTGGCTTAGGCAAGGATTTCATGACCAAGAACCCAAAAGCAAATGCCATAAAAACAAAGATAAATAGCTGGGACTTAATTAAACTAAAGAGCTTTTGCACAGAAAGAGAAACAGGAGAGTAAACAGACAACCCACCGAGTGGTAGAAAATCTTCACAATCTATACATCTGACAAAGGACTAATATCCATAATCTACAATGAACTCAAACAAATTAGTAAGAAAAGAACAAATAATCCCATCCAAATTGGGCTAAGGACATGAATAGATAGTTCCCCAAAGAAGATATACAAATGGCCAACAAACATATGAAAAAATACTCAACATTACTAATGATGAGGGAAATGCAAAGCAAAACCACCATGTGATACCACCTTACCCCTGCAAGAATGGCCATAATCGAAAAATCAGAAAACAGCAGATGTTGGTGTAAACTAGTACAGCCGCTATGGAAAACAGTGTGGAGATTCTGTAAAGAACTAAAAATAGAACTACCATTTGATCCAGCAATCCCACTGCTGGGTATCTACACAGAGGAAAAGAAGTCATTATACGAAAAAGATACTTCATTCGTGTTTATAGCAGCACACTTTGCAATTGTAAAATCATGGAACCAACCCAAATGCCCATCAATCAACAAGTGGATAAAGAAACTGTGATATTAATATATATCACGTATATATTTTATATATATATATGATGGAATACTATCAGTCATAAAAAGGAATGAATTAATGGCATTTGCAAAGATTTGGATGAGACTGGAGACTATTATTTTAAGTGAAGTAACTCAGGATTGGAAAACCAAACTCCGTATGTTCTCACTGATGTGTGGGAGCTAAGCTATGAGGATACAAAGGCATAAGAACAGTACAATGGACTTTGGGGCTTTGTGGGGAAGGGCGTGAAGGGGGCAAGGGATAAAAAACTACAAATATGGTGTAGTGTATACTGCTAGGGTAATAGGTGCACCAAAATCTCAGATTACCACTAAAGAACTTACTCATGTAACCAAACACCATCTGTACCCCAATAAACTATGGAAAAAATTTTTTAAAAGAAGCTTTTGGGCTGAAACGATGGGGTTTTCTAGATATGGGATCATGCAAACAGGGATAGTTTGATTTTCTCCCTATTTGAATGCCCTTTATTTTTTTCTCTTGCCTGATTGCTCTGGCCAGGACTTCCAATACTGTGTTGAATAGGAGTGCTGAGAGAGGGGATCCTTGTCTTGTGCTGTGAGGGGAATGCTTCCAGCTTTTGCTCATTCAGTACCATGTTGGCTGTGGGTTTGTCATAGATGGCTCTTATTATTTTGAGGTATGTTCTTTCAAGACATAGTTTATTAAGAGTTTTTAACACAAAGCGATTTTGAAATTTATCAAAAGCCTTTTCTGCATTTATTGAGATAATCATGTGGTTTTTGTCCTTAGTTCTGTTTACGTGATGAATCACATTTATTGATTTGTGTATGTTGAACCAACCTTGCATCCCAGGGATAAAGCCGACTTGATCGTGGTAGATTAGCTTTTTAATGTGCTTCTGGATTCAGCTGGCAAGTATTTTGTTGAAGATTTTTACATCAACGTTCATCAAGGATATGTATATCAACATTCATCAAGGTCTGAAGTTTTCTTTTTTTGTTGTGTCTCTGCCAGGTTGTAGTAACCGAATGATACTGACCTCAGAGTATGAGTTGGGGAGGAGCCCCTCCTCCTTAATTTTTGGGAATAGCTTTAGCAGGAATGCTGCCAGCCCATCTTTGTATATCTGGTACAATTTGTCTGTTAATCTATTTATCCACTTGGTTTTAGGCTTTTTTTTCATTGGTAGGCTGTTTATTATTCTTCTTCAATTTCAGAGCTCATTATTGGTCTTTTCAATGAATCAATTCCTTCCTGGTTCAGTCTTGGGAAGGTGTCTGGGCCCAGAAATTTATCCATCTCTTTTAGGTTTTCTAGTTTGTGTGTATAGAGGTGTTTATAGCAGTCTAATAGTTGTTTGCGTTTCTTTGGGGTCAGTTGTAACATCCCCTTTGTCATTTCTGAATGTATTTATTTGGATCTTCTCTCTTTTTCTCTTTATTAATCTAGCTAGTGGCCTACCTTATTAATTAAAAAAAAACCAACTATTGGATTTGTTGATCTTTTGAATTTTCTTCATGTCTTGATCTTCAGTTCAGCTTTAATTTTGGTTATTTCTTGTCTTCTGCTAGCTTTGGGGTTGGTTTGCTCTTGCTTCTCTAGTTCTTTTAGTTGTGATATTACGTTGTCAATTTGGGATCTTTCTAATGTCTTGATGTGGCCATTTAATGCTATGAATTTCCCTCTTAACACTGCCTTAGCCGTGTCCCAGAGATTCTGGCATGTTGTATCTTTGTTCTCATTAATTCCAAAGACCTTCTTGATTTCTGCCTTAATTTTATTATTTACCCCAAAAGTCATTCAGGAGCCGGTTGTTTAATTTCCATGAAATTGCATGGAGACCTGTGTAAAAAAGCAGTCTGACCACATTTTTGTAGAGCAGTTGTGCTGTGCTGGGGCCTGCACCAGCCGCCAGTTGCTTCAGACTCTCCAAAGCCCAAAGGCAAGAACAGCTGAGGCTGCTAAACAGCTAAGACGGTTGCTCACCCCTCTCCCTGGGAGCTCCATCTCAGGGAGATGTAATGTTGCTACCCATGGCTGGCTAGAGTTTCAAACCAGTGGGTCTTATCCTGCAAGGTGCAATGGACGCAGGGTCTGCAGACCATCACTCCTCAGCCCTCTGGATTCAATCCCTTTCTTAGGGGTAGGTTTCAGCTTCTAACCTCCCACTTTTCTAGGGTTGCAGTCACTTTTGCCAGGAAGCCCAGGTATCTAAAGCTTCTGGGGCTCCACATATGCCTGAGCAGCTGCTCTCCCAAGACTCCGCATAGCTCCGCATGTCAGACTGCAGGCCCTGGTGGAGTAGGTTCACAAGGGGATCTTCTGACCTTAAGGTTGCTAAGATCTATGGGCAAAGTGTGGGGCCCTGGGGTTGCTCATTCACTTACCACTTCCCTAGGCAGGGGAGGCTTCCCTGGCTCCATGTTGCTCCCCCCTGTGCTGTCATCTTGCCTTGCTTTTCTCTGTTCTCCATGGGTTGAGTTGTTTTCTTTCTTTATTTTTGCAGGGCAGGGACAGAGTCTTGCTGTCACCCAGGTTGGAGTGCAGTGGCACAATCTCAGCTCACTGCAACCTCCACCTTCCAGGTTCAATCAATTGCCTCAGCCTCCTGAGTAGCTGGGACTAAATGTACCCACCACCATACCCAGCTAATTTCTGTATTTTTAGTTAGAGACAGGGTTTCACCGTTTTGGCCAGACTGGTCTCGAACTCCTGACTTCAAGTGATCTGCCCACCTTGGCCTCTGAAAGTGCTGAGATTACAGGTGTGAGCCACCATGCCTGGCTGTTGTTTTCTTGATGAATTCAAATGTACGAACCTGGGTGTTTCAGTTGAAAGTGTTGTATTTACTTCCCCCATCTATTTCTCTCCATGAGAGTGGCACACGCTAGTTGCTTCTTTCAGCTATCTTGTGTTTTATCCCCACCCTACCTTTTTTTTTTTTTTTTTTGAGATAGAGTCTCACTCTGTCACTCAGGCTGGAGTACAGTGGCACAATCGTGGCTCACTGCTGTCTAAACCTGCTGTGCTCAAGTGATCATCCCGACTCAGTGTCCCAAGTAGTTGGGACCACAGGAGTGTGCCACCACACCCTACTGATTATTATTATTATTTTTTTGTACAGACAGGTTTTTGCTATGCTGCCCAGGCTGGTCTCAAACTCCTGGGCTAAAGCATTCCTCCTGCCCTGGCCTCCCAAAGTGCTGGGATTACAGGCGTGAACCACTGTGCCCAGCCTTGTCTGCTTTCTAAGAAGACATTGGTGAGCTTATTGACTAGAGGAAAACAGAGCCCAGGTGCAGGTCTCTAGAAAATTCTTGTAGGACCAACACTCACAGAACATAGTAACTGCACCCATCTAATTTCTGTGATTCAGTCCACAGTTCCCCACACGTTGACAACGCCAAGGTTCAAGGCCATGCTGAAATTGCAACACAGGTACACAGCACGCCCTGGTCTACCAGGCCAGGCGGCTTCTCACTTGCTGTGCTGCTGAGCAACGTACAGCCTCATTCTTCTTGTCTGTAAAGTAAAGATGAGGCTGAGAGCAGTCTCAGAGGCTGCTGTGAGATGATGTATGTAAAGCACTTTGTGGCTCATAATTTAAAAACCTCACCCAAATGGCGGTCGTTGGCAGGAGAAATCCTACCAAGGCAAGGCTGAGCGTCTGGAATGACTTGCTTCTTGTCATCTGTGTCTCTCCCAACGATCACGACTTTCCATTCTCAGTGCTCACAAATCATCCACTTAATAATCTCTTCTAGAATTTGCTGGAAATGTATTACAAACTCAATGGCCTATCGCTCATAAAACTAATCCTCTTTCCTCTTTTGGAAGCTGAAGTAAAGCACCACACCTTGATCTATAATTGACATGAGAATAGTACCCTGATTATTCAGAGAACTGTAAATCAAGAGGAAAAAGATAAACAACCCAGTAGAGGAACTGGCAAAAGACATGAATAAGCAATTCACAGAAGAGGAAAACTGAACGGCCCGTAAAAATACAAAAACATGCTCAACTTCATTTGTAATCAGGGAAGAGTGAATTAAGACCATGGTGAGCAGCTGTTTCACACCTTTTATGTTAGAAACTGTAGAAGTCTGACAGTTTTGAGCACTGTGAGGATGTGGAGGAAGGGAACCCTCACAAACTGCAGTGGAGTGAGAATCGGGACTCTGGTGAGCCAGGGAAGCTGCAGACCCCACCGTCAGTGAGACAGTGCCCAGGTATACACCTGAGATAAGATCAAAAGTTCCAGCAGCGATGTTTATTAAGAGAAACGGTGCAAGCAACTTACATGTTTATCAACAAAAAAATGGATTAAGAAATCACAATGTTTATTCAAGGGAATACTATTGAGCAATTTAAATGAATGAACACGAAAGCGGGTGGAAGGAAAGCTTCTAAGTCTTGGTAATTGCTGCTTAATTTTCTCTTTTTTTCGGGGGGAGGGGATGGAGTCTCCCTCTATCACCAGGCTGGAGTACAGTAACGTGATGTTTTGGCTCACTGCAACCTCCGCTTCCCGGGGTTCAAGCAATTCTCCTGCCTCAGCCTCCTGAGTAGCTGGGACTACAGGCGCCCGCCACCACGCCTGACTAATTTTTGTATTTTTAGTAAAGATGGGGTTTCACCATATTGGCCAGGCTGGTCTCGTTCTAACCCCATGATCCCCCGACCTTGGCCTCCCAAAGTGCTGGGATTACAGGTGTGAGCCACCATGCCCAGCCTGTTTAATTTTTTTAAACAAATAATGGTTCCACAGGTGTAACCACTTTGAAAAATTCCTTAAGCTGCACCTTGAAGATTTGTGAATTTTATTAATGGATATTATAATCCAATAAAAAAAAGTGTACAAAAATGAATGAATGTAGAATTCGTGTGTCAGCATAAGTCAATCTCAAAACCTCAGGGTTCAAATAACATATGTTGCTGAAGGCTGCATAAAATCTAGTACAGCTGGACATGGTGGCTCACGCCTGTAATCCCAGCACTTTGAGAGGTCGAGGTGGGAGGATCAGTTGAGCCCAGAAATTTGAGACCAGCCTGGGCAACATAATGAGACCCTGTCTCAACAACAACATTAAAAATTAGTTGGATATCGGTGGTGTGAGCCCGTGGTCCCAGCTACTCAAGAGGTTGAGGTGGGTGGGTGGATTGCTTGAGCCCAGGAGTTTGAGACTAGCCTGGGCAACATGATGAAACTAGGTCCCAAAATATTAAAATTAGCCTGCCGTGGTGGTGCGTGCCTGTAGTCCCAGCTACTGGGGAGGCTGAGGTGGGAAGACAGTTTGAGCCCTGGAGGTTGAGGCTGGAGTGAGCTGTGAGCATACCACTGCACTCCAGTCTGCTGGGTGACAGACAGATCCTGTCTCAAAAAGTGTGTGTGTGTGTGTGTTTGTGTGTGTGTGTGTGTGTGTGTGTGTAGTACCATTTATATAACGTTTTAAAACTTGCCCATCTATTTGAAATGCCGACTATGAATATACACAGAGGTGGCAAAATTGTACAAACACGCAGGGAAGTGAGGAGGGAGCCATGGAATGTCTGAAGAAGGGCCACACGCAGCAAATTCCTGAAACGTTTACGTCTTAAGCTGGGTGGTGGGTATGCAGGTATGCCATCGTATTATTGTCTGTATTTTTGAATATACCTTATTTAAAACATTTTAACGTAAAAACTCAGGACACATCACATCTCTCTGCAGTCTTCTGGTTCCCTCCGTTTCCCCAGGAGTCTCAAAGAGACTCCTGAAGCTGAGTGTCCTGTCTGCCGTGCTTCTCATGCTAAGCGGAGGTAGTGGCTAAGAACGTGAGCTCTGGAGCCAGGTTGCCTGGGTGCAAATTACAGCTCTGCCATTTGCTAGCTGTGCGACCTTGGGGAAGTGATTTAACCTCTCTGTGACTCAGTGTACTTATCTGTCAAGTGAGGATTATAGCAAGACCTGTCGAATAGGGATCTTGATGGGATTAAATGAGCGGAAATGCCTAAAATTGTGTCTGCCTTTTTGTCTACACTGATATGTCAGGCCTTGCCAGGCGAGAAGTCTGGACCTTGGCAGAAGCTGAGTACTACCTCAACATGAACCTTCCTTTCCCTCTTAGCCTGTTGCACCCTCTCCGGCCCTCCTCTTTTATATTTTTATTTTTTTGAGATGGAGCCTTGCTCTGTCTCCCAAGCTGGAGTGCTGTGAGATGATCACAGCTCACTGCAGCTCAAACTCCTGGACTCAAGCCATCCTCCCGCCTCAGCCTCCTGAGTAGCTGGGACCACAGGTGTGTGCCACCATGCCTATAGATTTTGTATATGCGGTCTTGGTATGTTGCTCAGGCTTATCTTGAACTCCTGGGCTCAAGCAATCCTCCCATCTCGGTCTTCCAAAGGGCTGAGATTACAGGCATGCACCACCAGCCCTGACCTCCAGCCTTCCTCATAATAGAAGGCACAGAAACAAGAAAAAGCAGAGCGTTCCCACAGTGTGTTTCCTCCAGGTCCACTCCTAGTGAAAGGCCTAGAGCTTCTTCGCTTGCGTTTCTTCCTGCTTCACTCTCTGGAACCCCACTGCTGTCATCTTTAGAACTTTCCCTCAAGCCTGAGCACGCTCGGGGCCTAGACTCTCTGACCTTCTGCTTCAAAAGCCACTATTATGTTGTTGGGCCCACGTGACGTTTAAAATATTTGAAACAGTCGCCTATGCTTATAAACAGAAGAGTTCCTGTTATAGTCTGGACCTTAGTGTCTCTTGCAAAATGGAAAGATTTGACAACATCAGGGCCATACGGCATGTGGCTGAGTGACAGCCCCAGTGAAAGGGAACCCCATGGGCTGGGCGCAGTGGCACACACCTGTGATCCCAGCACTTTGGGAGGCCGAGGTGGGCGGATCACCTGAGGTCAGGAGTTTGAGACCAGCCTGACCAATATGGAGAAACCCCGTCTCTATTAAAAATACAAAATTAGCCGGGTGTGATGGCGCATGCCTGTAATTCCAGCTACTCAGGCGGCTGAGGCAGGAGAATCACTTTAACCTGGGAGATGGAAGTTGTAATGAGGTGAGATGGTGCCACTGTACTCCAGCCTGGGCAACAAGAACAAAACTCTGTCTCAAAAAAAAAAAAGAAAGAAAGAAAGAAAGAAGGTGAATCCCACAGTCCTCCCTGCTGCCATACCTGGGCGCTGCACACAGAGAGCAGGTGTGTCACGTGCAAGGCTCCTTGCCATGGTACCGGAGTCTGGAAGGTGCCCAGGCTCTGCTTGCCAATCAGTGGCCCCAACCTGGGGATGCATGTCCCGAAGAAGGGCCCCATTGCATCAGTGACCCAGAGATGCCATATGGACTCGGGGCAGCTCTGTCTTGTCGCCTGGCATGCTCTGGACATCTGAGTCGGCAAGTACTACTTAGGCTGGAGGTCCTATGCCCTCCTTTGTCATGCTGTTCTGTTCTGCCTCCCTCCTCCAGGCTTTAACACGTGAGCAGATCACGAGGTCAGGAGTTTGAAACCAGCCTGGCCAACACAGTGAAACCCTGTCTCTACTAAAAATACAGAAATTAACTGGGTATGGTAGCAGGCACCTGTAATCCCAGCTACTTGGGAGGCTGAGGCAGGAGAATCACTTGAAACCGGGAGGCAGAGGTTGCAGTGAGCCGGGATTGTGCCACTGCACTCCAGCCTGGGCAACAGAGCGAGACTCTGTCTCGGGAAAAAAAAAAAAAAAATATGAGCTCCCCGACGGGCACCCTGTAAAGTGTATCTACCTTTTAAAGTCCTATGAGGAAGCACCTGAGGGTGACTTTCCTTTGGAGAGAAAATCTCTCATTGAAGTTAAACCTCTCATCCGAAGTTCCCTGAGATGTGAATCATCACCTGGGACACTCCAATGGCACCTGTACATTCACTCCTGTCTTTCACACCTGGACAGCCACTCCCACCCCAAAGAGAGCCACCCAGGTGTCTGGAGCAGGGGGGAGGCTGTGGTGCGGCAAGAGGGCAAGGCAGGAGGGGGCAGGGACAGGGGGCAGCTGATCTTCATATCCCTTGTGGGGATGGCTGCTCTGAGGCCCTGAGATGTTGGGAACCTCTGGGATTTCTCCATCATTGCCTACAACTGAGCCTCTTCTGTTTTTCTCAATGAATGGCCAATAAAATACCTTACTCCCAAGGGACTGGACACAGATTTGTAAGAGTGGCAGGAAGATCGAGCCTCAGAACTGTCCAGCTTAGCCAGGGATTTGGAGGAGAGAGAAATCAAAAGCATGGTGGGCGCAGGTCTGATGAGGACGAGAACAGGGCCTCACTCCAGGCCTGCAGGACACCAGGGGGAAGCAGGGCTGTTCCAGGAGAGAGACCACAGGGCAGAACCAGCAGGACGCATGCGGCTTCCAAAGGCGCCCTTTCCCCAACAATAAGCCCATTCATTCAGATTTCTCTGCTTGGGATTTTATTTCGGAGAAGGTCCTTTTTTTTTTCTTGACTCTTTTCTCTTTTGGAATCACAGGTCTGGAAACCTGCCATTCTAAAGTCAGCAATCCCTAGTCCAAACATCAAAACATCTTGCAGGCCCTGCATGAGGGTCGTGCTATTGTTTATTCAGTTGAAGGTATGATTGGAGTTTATATGGAATCAGGTGCCCTGGGAAATAACTCCACGTCCCACCCCCACCCTGCCAGGGTTACTGACACTTTACTTCTTTGGCCCAAGTTAGATGCAGAGCAGACCTCTCTCCACTGCCTCTGAGAGTCCTTTTACCAAGTCCTCAGTGCTCAGGGGAGCACTGCTTTAACTGGGACTCTGCAAATTGGAGGGAAACGAGGATCTGGGGACGTGATTTCAAGCAGTTTGAGGTGGTGTGCATACTTAAGCCTCTTTTACTTCTAAGTCTCAGGTTTAGTGCTTTTTATACTTTCCATTCAAAGAAAGAATTGCAAACCCGGTGATCAGATTTCAGCCAGGACTGAATACACACTAATGGGCAGCTGCGGAGAGGGAGGGGCATGCTGAGGAGAGCAGGGGAAGGTGGGAGATTGTCACCAGGGAATAAGTACAGAGGATCTCTACCCCCACCCCCAGAGCGTGGCAGAGCGAGACACTTCAGCTTTCACATACTGCTTGTCCTAATTAGGATACAGTCTGCCTGTTGTTTCAGGAAAAATTAAGGAGAAAACATATCTTTTTGATTTTTAAAAATCTGTCAGAATATAGGTGGAAGTACTTATGATAGAATCATAAAAGGTAATGCAAGTCTGATAACATCCTTTATACTTAGGGAATGGACATATATATGAATGGAAGTAGTTCATTCATGTTTCTGCAGCTCTTAATTCTTATGGCTCAGACTCTTTTTTCCCATGTGAAGCTATTCTAGGACGGAAATGGAATATATTTCAATTCCCTATGTCATTGTAGCAGAGACATTTCTGGCTCACCAAATAGCCATGTGCCCTCCCTGGGACTTCCTAGCCCCCCTTGCAGTTAGGCGTGGACAATGTGCTGTGAGTCGTGCTCCATCAGCCTGGACTCCTGAGTGACCGTATGGAGCAGAGGACTTCTCTACCTGCAACCCACATTGGCAGGGAAATGAATGAGAAAAAACTGTAATGAGTCATAGAAATTTGGAGGTCAATTTGAAATTATATGACCTTGGAATAAGTAATGTAATCTAGCCTATTTAACCTGGGCTATTCTGATTAATACAGAAAATTATATTTATCAATACATATATACTTATATACAGCACACATATACATTCTCCCTCTATGCATTTTAAGAAAACGCATACATCTTTCAGGTCCTGTAATTACTTTCTCACAATGCTGTCTCTATTTGCTATGCTAGATCTAATTTTTTTTGTGAGGAAGAAAGAAATCTCAATGCAGACCACGGCGAAAACATGGAGAGGGAGAATAGAGATGGAATATAAGCACAGCAAAAGGGCAGGCATTTTGAAAAGGATGCCTGAGCATTTGGGGAGTGCAGATTTGTAAGAGTTGACAGTCATGCTGATTCCGAGGTCTTTTCAGTGGAAGCTGGAATGCAGAAGCAGGTTTTGTAGAGGGACTGGAGAATCAGTGGAAAGGTCCCTGCACCGCCCATCTGCAGACCTGAGTTCCCTGGCTCTATCCTTTCTGTACCACTTACCTTTTAAAGAAGCTAATAAGGCCGGGCGTGGTGGCTCACACCTGTAATCCCAGCATTTTGGGAGGCCGAGGCAGGCAGATCACCTGAGGTCAGGAGTTTGAGATCAGCCTGGCCAACATGGTGAAACTCTTCTCTGCTAAAGATACAAACATTAGCTGGGCATGGTGTTGGGTGCCTGTAATCCCAGCTACTCAGGTGGCTGAGGCAAGAGAATCACTTGAAGCCAGGAGGCAGAGGTTGCTGTGAGTCAAAATCACACCACTGCACTCCAACCTGGGAAACAGAGCAGGACTCTATCTAAAAAGAAAATAAATAAATAAATAGAAAGGAGATAATAAAATCCAACCCTTCCATAGTGATTTCAGTGGGCCTGACTCCATTCAAAGTGTTTTATGTACATTGGCTCTTTTGATCCCCCCACAACCCTGTGAAGTTGGTACTATTACTAATGGTAATATGGAAAAAAAATCTTTGCAGATGTGATTAAGCTAAAAATCTTTAGGTGGGGATGTTATCCTGAGTTTTCCAGGTAGGGCCTAAATGCTATCACAAGGGTCCTTAGAAGAGAAATGTGGGGCGTTACGGATGCACAGAGAGGAGAGCTCGATGTGACCGTGGAGGCAGAGACTGCAGGGCTGCAGCCTGAGCCAAGGAATGCTGGCTCAGCTGGAAGCTGGACCAGGCAAGGCACGGGTTTTCCCCTTAGCGACTCTGGAGGGAGCGCTGCCCCACCTGCACGTTCATTTCAGACCAGTGATAGAGACTTCAGATTTTTGGTTTCCAGGTTTGGAAGGGAATACATTTCTGTTGTTTGAAGCCACCAAATTTGCAGTAGTTTGTTATAAAGGTTGTAAATTTGTTATAGCAATCACAGGAAACTAGTATACCCCTATCCTATAGATGAGGAAACCGAAGCACAAAAAGATGATGTCACCTGCCTAAGTCCCCCCTAGCCCAGCCAGGTTTAAACCAGATCAGTGTCTGTTTGGCTTCGGGGCTCTGAATGCATCTGCCTGCTGCTGAGAGGACCTGCGAACCCATCAGACGTTAGGACACCGCTGTGCTAAGGCAGGCGGCTTTGCTCCAAGGCAGAAGAGAGTCACCTAGGCTCCGCCTTGGCCCATGTTCTCCGGCAGCTTAGCCACTGTCCCCAGGTACTGCTGCTTCCCCAGTCCGTACGGGCCTCGGGGGGCTTCAGGGTTTCCTCTGTCAGCTGCAGGTGATTCCCTTGACAGTCCATGTCCTCTACAGACGAGAACCACAGCAGCACGTGCCAGCACCTGGTGCTCCAGCCTCTTCTTGCTGCAACACCTGGAGGATTCCGGTGGGTTCTGGTCTGGAATGGCATCACTGAGAATCGGATTTATAAGTGATCCTTGGAAGAAAAAGTGAGAATAGACATCAGAGTTTGGCTCTTCCTTAATAAAGACATAAATGTAAACCTATCGAGACGGACAGGAGAGGCTGCTTGGTGCCATGTGGGAGCTGGTTTCCTGTACAGGTTGGCACCAGGTGAAGTTGCAGGTCTTTGCCCTCTGCTAACACAGGGGCAATTTCCTGTTCTAGACAAGCAGAGAAATTGTGCCCGTTCAAAGAACAGTGCCCAGGCTCCTTCATGTGAATTCCTGGGGGCAGAGACCCCCAGTGTCTGTTCTCCCCTTGTTGCTTCACGACAAAGGCCCTAGTGTGTAGCTGGGCACATGGCTGCCCAGAATAAAGACCATATTTTCTAGCTTCCCTTGCAACTAGATGGGGCCATACAACTAACTTCTGGCTGATGGGATGGAGGTGGAACTGTGTGAGACTTTTCAGAAGCAACCTTAAATGGAGAGGCATGCCACTCCACCCTCTTTCCTACTGGCTAAAATCCAGACATGAGGGCTGGAGTCCATGCAATCACCTTGAAGCAATGAGGTGGAAGCCTCATGGTAAGGGCTGGTGGAGCAGCAGGAGAGAAGCCGCTTTGGTCCTTGAAGTATGGGCGTAACTGCCTGCCTTCAGTCTTCTTTTACACGAGACTGTTGCTATTTTGGGTTTAGCCAAAGCTGATAACCCCTCTCTCCTCAGTTGTAACCACCCTCATTTGTGGCCTTGCTTGACCAGAGATTCATTGTCTCCAAAACTAAGTTGAGCCAGCCTCAGTGTCCCTACTTAGAGAAAGCAAAGAGAAGACATATATAGTGGGAAGTTTACCGATTCTGCCTTTCCAAAAGATGACGCTGAAACACCGAAGCTGTTTTAAGATAATTTTAAAGCCAGGCCCGTTATGCCTCTGTCGCCAATTTGTCGTGCCTGAAATGCCTCATTGTGTGGTTTCAGTTCCAAAAGGGGAAAGGGATGTATTCAGATCGCAGGCAAGGCTGCTCTGCAGTGTTAACAAATGACTGCACTTGTGTGTCCACTTGTCGTGTGCCTTATATTGCCAACTGCATGGTGAATTAGCTTGAAGCCAGGGACCAGGTCTGGAGTGAGCCACGTCTAATACAGGTTTTGCATCCTGAGTCTAGCCGGCTACATGGGCTGCTTGTCATAAATGTGCTTACTAGGATGATGCATGCAAGACCTTTGCCAGGATTGCTTTGGATACGTCAGCCATCTGCGCATTTACATATGGTAGACAAAACTGCAAGTCTCACTTGGATTCCCTGCTTTGTTTTCCTTCTTCGGTTTACTCTAAAAAAGTTTCTAATAATCTTTAGAATTTTTCCTTAAAGTAAGCTTTTGTGACTTTCTTTTAACTGTTCTGAGAGTTAGATTCGCAAGTAAGTTTGAACTTGCAGATTCTAACTCAGCATCTGAGGGCTTCAAGCAGAGGCCGTGACATTCCTTTGCCTTTCTCTGCATAGGCTCACTCAGAAACATAATTATGCTCTTAAAAAGCATAACACTTCACATTTCAAAAGCATCAGGATAGTAATTGTCTTTATTATGATTAACCTATACAACTGTTTTTGGAATTGCTTTAAAATAACAATCTACTGGCATAATTAAACACACTTTAACAATGCATACTGTATTTATAGGCTATCTTAAAGTTTTTCTTTCATGATTTTACAAGTTGTACACTTCCTGCAAAGAAATTTACTAGTTCATTAAGCTAGTTTATTGTCAATTGGGTTTTTAAAAAACATGTACTGTTAGAATCCTCAGCTAGAGCTTAATCTCGCTATTTATAACTGGAACAGGAATTAAGTCAGTACTTCCAAAACAAACCTTTCTCATTCAGAGGTCAGCCAATCTTAACTCTGATTTAAAATTTACAGATGTGGTAAGCTCTCCTGAGTACAGGCTGTAGGTAGCTCCAAGAGTGTCCACCTGAAACGTTTCATCACATTTGGGGAAAAAGCTCCCAAAGAAAATGGCCAGCAGCCTCAGCCTGCATCCCCAAACAATTCTTTCCAATAAATGGAAGCAGCATCCAATCTCCAGGGCATAAGCCAGGAGTTTGACACCCAGCCAGTCAGTGATAAACCAGGTGAGCTTATCAAGTCGATTTGTACAACAAGTGTTCATCTTAGCTGTTCCACATCAATTCACAGGAAGAACCTAAAAAGAAAGTTGTCTAATTAAAGATGGGAGTCAGTAAAAACAAATGGAGCCAGGGTCCCTTCTGCCTCACTTAAGGAGATGATCTGCATTGATGCCCAGATGCAAAAGCATCTGGGCATATGTAGAGTGTATCTAGGGCATGTGTAGGGTACACATAAGGTTTATCTAAGGTATATTTAGGGCAGATGTAGGGTATATGTAGGGCATAAGTGGGGTATGTGTAGGGAACATGTAGGGTATATCTAGGGCAGATGGAGGGCATATCTAGGGTATTTCTAGGGTATATGTAGGTATACATAGTGTACATACAGGGCATATATAAGTTTTTCTAGGGTATATCGAGGGCATATGTAGGGCATTTCTATGGCATACATAGGGTATGTATAGGGCATATTTAGGGCATATGTAGGGTATACACAGGGTATATGTAGGGCATATGGAGAGATATTTAGGGTATATCTAGTGTACACATAGGGCATACATATGGCATACCTAGGACATGTCTAGGGCATACATAGGGTATATGTAGGGCATAGGTAGGACATATCCAGGGTATACGTAGGGTTTATGTAGAGCATGTGTATGGTGTACCTAGGGCATACCTAGGCATATGTGGGGAACATGTCATACCCTAGACCTGAGTTTGGTGCATCTGCCCCTCTTGGTGCCGCATCTGCATTTCAAGCCAGCGAGGTTTTATGGGGCTTAGCCTCTCCCAGAACAAGCTCTGAAAGGCTTCTTTGATATCCAGTAAAAATTTGTGTAGAAAGTAGACAATAGAGGCTCTGTGTTCTGAAAATAACATTCATCCCGAAAGCATTTTCTCCCCTCTCCATGTTGAATTTAACTGAAACAGGTAGCAAAATTCACAAAGTTGTGCAGTCGGAAAAGCGCATTACCTGAGGCAGAACCCGAGGCGATGCTCTGGGGCGCCACCTATCGCTGGCCTCTCTTTATAGACTGCGACACCCCCTCTTCATCTCTTCCTGCTGCTAGCTCAGGTTGGGATTTTGTCATTGACTGTGCAGTTTACTGGAAGAAACTTCTTCCATTTCTTTTTTTTGTGAGACAGAGTCTCGCTCTGTCGCCCAGGCTGAAGTGCAGTGGCACAATCTCAGCTCACTGCAACCTCCGGCTCCTGAGTTCAAGCTACTGTATTCTCCTACCTCAACCTCCCAAGCAGCTGGAACTACAGGTGTGCACCTCCAAACCTGGCTACTTTTTTGTATTTTTTAGTAGAAATGAGGTTTTACCACATTGAACAGGCTGGCCTCCAACTCCTGACCTCCTGATCCGCCTGCCTCGGCCTCCCCAAGTGCTGGGATTACAAGCGTGAACCACCGTGCCTGGTCAAAACTTCTTCCATTTCTCTGCCCCGTTCAGCCTCTATACTATTGCCACTACGATTGCTCTAGAAATGGTGTTGGCCTAGTTAGCCTCTTCTGGAAACTCCTGACACCATCCCGTGGCCTTCAGAATAAAATTGAACTCCTTCCCTTAAGCCCTCACATTCTCCCTGCCCTGAGGCCTGCCTACTTGCCCACACCTCCTCTTGTAGCTTCCTACACATTTCCTTGCTTCACTCATCCAGAATCAGCCCCAAACACATCATGATTTTTATTTCTTTACCAAGATCTCTTTCTGCCAAGTGCGTTCTCCCTGCCCTCTTTTCCTTCCACTTGTCAATTTCTTGGCCTTTAAATCTGTTGCTAAGAGTCAGTAACCCAAGAGGCCTTCCCTGACTCTTCCACCTCTCTCTGTGCCTGAGAGTGCCCCTGTGCTGAGTTCATCTCACTGTGTGGTCAATGTGAACTGTGGTGTGTTGTAAGCACCTGGAGAACATAGATGGTAAGATCCCTGTAGGCAGGCTGTGCGTTATTCACCAGTGCTTGACATGGTGTAGCACAAATTATATACTTAGTAAATATTGTTGATTAAATGGATCTACAGCCAGGAAGAAATGGAGTGAAGGCATTGTACCTATGATGCCAACTGCAGGTCCAGACACCATCAAGTCATCTTGTCTCTCCACGACTCCCTCATTTTACCCTGTTTCTTCCTTTTCCTCCTCAGCTCAACATAGGCACCAGCATCATCAGCAGGCTCAAGAACATGCTGGTGTTGGGCAGTGGCGTAGGAAAGGGAATGTCTGTCTCTTTTGCGATCTACTTCCATCTTTGTTTCTAATAACACTAATCGTACTGGATATTGAGAGAGAACCACTACAAAAAGGCGAAGAAGAGCAGAAATGGGGTCGGGACAGGAGAGGAGTAAAAACAAACAAACCACATACACACACACACACACACACACACACACACACACACACACATACTTTTCGGGTAATACCATTAGAAATACAGTATTACAAATGAGGAATCTCTTCAAATTGAGAGAAGTAGAGTTGAATGTAAATCATCCAAATATTGGATGCATATGCATAAGCCATGGGCTGTGCATGTTCCTCTATGTTCTGAGATCCAGTTCCGCCCTGCTCCATGCCCTGGGAGGAAGGCTTCCACAAGCTGCATCATTTGGGCTGCTTACCCCCTGGCTCTGACTTAGATCATGACCATGGATGCACCATTAGTCAATCAGAGAGAAGGGGGAGAAAGTCAAGGTATTCATTTCTTTTTCTCCCTCCTTGTCTCCCTAGCTCCTGGCAAGGCTCACCTGTCCTATTTTCAACCGAACTGCCAGTCCAGTCTCAAACAGATTAAAGTGTCCACACTTACTTAAAGAATATGGCATCTAGGGGAGTAATTACGTGGTCTTTCTAAACATCATTGTTAGAAAAACAGGCAGCCAGGGGATTTCTACTGCAAGGGTTCCCAGCTGGTCTTCTGGGCTACTGTGGACAGTGTAAAATGAGACTTTCTCCGAGTTTCCCTTCCAGCCCCTCTCTCCTGAGACAGGGGCCACTCCTGACCACAAGCCCTCTGCTCAGGCCCCTTCCCCTTCCTTCATCTAACAAATATTTTTAGAATACCCAACACATTCAATCTATGACAATGAATTTGAGCCATGTTGGCACCAAAATGTCATTTGCACTCTTCCTTCACTCAATAACCAAAGTCTCATGTTCCATGCAAAAGCGAAATATCTTCCACTGCTTTCTTCAGTGGTCTTTGGATTCCTCACTCCTACTTTCAAATCTAAATGAGGAATGTGCGTTGTGTCACCCGTGGTTGGGGGCATTACAAATACAGATAAATAGCTCGAGGGTGAAGAGAGTCCTCTAGAGATATGTCCCTTACTGAGTCGGGCACAGGACTCAGCACTTTCACATGCACCGCCTAATTTAATCTGCTTAAAAACCCTTGAGGTAATGAGCCTGATTTCCCTCATTTCATAGATAAGAAAAGTGATTACTGAGAAGTTACAAAATTCCTCCAAGGTTACACTAGCTCCTGACTGCCAAGCCAGGATTCAGACACAAAGACGCCAGAATGCTTGCTCTTAACCACCGGACTCTACCACTGTGAGAGCTCAGACAAGCCTGCCATCATCTCTAAGCCTGAATTTCCTCCACTGAAAATGACAGCGCAAGACCGAATCACTTTTAAAGTCCTTCTTGCTCCAAACCCAGGCAGTTCGTCTCAGGAGGCTGCTTTACCTCTGTCTACCACCAGGTGGCGCGCAGCCAGCCGTGCAACCGGGTTGCCGGGCTGCAGGGCCAAGACCTATTATCCCCCTCAATCCTGTCTGACTGTGGCGTGGGAATGGACTGGAAACTTGTTCCCAGTAGTAATAGCTGTAGAGCCACAAAGCTTCTAAGGTGGCAGAGTCAAGAGTTTAACCAGTCGGTCGAATGCCTATGGGCATGTATTTCCCATCAGTTGCAGCTGCTACTGCTTAGTTGACAAGTAACGCAGGATACCCTGGGGGTCTCACACCACCAGTTCCTGACGGCTTTGTTCCTGCAAATGGTGTGTTAGAACCAACATTCAAAATAATGCCAGGTAAAGAAGTAGGGGCATGGCATCCCAAGGTGGATGTTCCTGATCAGTGAAAGACTGAACTGCTGCCAATAGCAACCGAGACCCATGGCCTGAAGCCCCAGGGAGGCCTCTGACTGGTAGCACCCAATTGGATGTGTGAAAATAAGAATGAACTGAACTTAAGATGAAGACACGGTTTGTGACAGACGCACAGCCCGGGGCTGGCTTCCTATGCATCCAGCTTTTGAGTCCACAGATGGCATCTTCAGCCCACAGATGACATCTTCATGGTTTGTCACGGAACCGAACCATGGATGATGGTCTGGCCACGTGCATGCTCTGACAACCTTGGCCAGTGGGAAGGAGCAGGGTCTGTCCTTGGTGGTGGAGTCAGGGACATCCTGGCCACCCCAGTGGTGGTCTTCCTCGTCCCCACACTCTGAGATAAATCTTGGAGGGTGGAAATGGGACACATGCCTCAGGACTTGGGAAATGAAGGGTAAAAGTAGTGATGGGTTCTTCTTTCCTAGTCCTCTGCCTAAGGGTGAGTGTGTGAGGGTGTGTGTGCGTGCAGGCTAAATAATAAAACTGCGTGACAGCCCCACATCAAATGTTGCCAAAGAGAGAAAGTGAAATGCAGGGAAATGAGCAGGACTATTTCACCAGGGTACAGGGATTCCCAATTCCAAAGGCATCGTTCTTGCCTCCACTGGTACTGCACTGTAAGCTCACAGACAGTCTTCAGATTTTGGAAATGACTGTGGGGAGATCGAGACATTTCATTAAACTCTCATGAAGTGAGAAGCTATATCTGTCGTAATCCTGGCTAACTTCAGTCTCTCAGAAAAGCAATAAAACATGTTTGCCATGGAAAAGAAAATTACGAAGGTCACTATGTTCATTTACAACTGAGTTTTCCAACTTAAATTCCTGTTTTCTTAGTGAAAGAGAAAAAAAACCAATATTGATCTCTAAAAGATAATTAAAAAAAAATTAAACTGAATTGATTTATTTAGAAAGTCAGTGTGGTTTATAAAGAATGAAGCATTTATCTGTCCCTACAGCAAAGTCCCCCAGACCCTCTGAGAGCTAGAAGTCAGCTATGAATCCAGCGTCGGCACGCTTGCTGGGAGCAATTAGCACTGAGTCAGGTCCGCATGCATGTTGGGAGCTGATACGACCTTCATTGTTGCATCCCACTGTGTGAAGAAATAAGCACTTATATTACCTCTAGGTCAATGACTGTGGCTCCCCCACGTTTATGAGCTTGGAGTCTTGTCAGGCTGAACAAATAAAATAATACTTGTGGCTCCTTTGGTCCCAGCATCTTCTTGGGGATTGACTGTTCTTCCCATGAACTGTCGGCTCTCATCAGCAAAGAGAACAAAGCCAGCCAAGATATTAGCTTGAGCAGGACTAAGGCACCATCTGGTGGCCATTTACTATAAATCTTTGCCTCAGATGCAAATTCCAGGCACAAAGGAACCCTGCCTTCTGATTTGCAGGCTGCCGGGAAGCAGTCAGCCTGACCTGGGAAAGCTGGAGAATACCCAAACTTCCACAGCACGGCGGGGAGGGCCTGGTTTAAAGGTTTGTCCCAGTGAAAAGTCCTCAGCCTCAAGTTTTATAACAACATCCTCACCGCAAAGCCCAGAGAGGGAGCGCCCCTCTGAGGTCTTCGCAGCTTGGGAAAGAGCAAGAGTCGTTTGGGCTGTAACGTTTTAGAGGGTGCTTGAAAGAAAAAAGTGCCGAAGATATCCTTATTATTATTATTTTTTTTTGGCACGAATACTCTGCAGTAAATAGAAAAAAACATAAAGGTCCTGTCTGGTTTCTCTTCTCATTTAAAACGTTCTTTATTAACTAAAGACCATTTTTACAAGACAAACACATTACAGACTTACCCTTCCCCAAGTGCACCCTATCCCCTTGGGCTCCCTGGCCACAGACTGGCCTTTGTCCTTTCTGACAGATGGCAATGACTAAAGTGACCCCAACTTGACATTTTTCAATCAGCAGCCACAGAGCAAGGCCATCCCTGAGCAAAACTCCCAAGTGAGTGAAGTTACTCCCAGTCGCCCCTCATCCCGGCTCCAGCCACGGCATCCATCCCCTTCATCCCCTTCTCTCCCTCACCCCACCATGGCCCATCCTGACTGAGGTGTGGGGGTGTGTCTCAGTTCTGGAAAGTCTTGCTTGCTTGGATGAAATACTCTCTCAGAGGATTTGATTTCCTCATTAAGAGGGAGGGGTTCTGTAAAACCTGTATGAGCCAAAGGATAGGATTTTCAATCGTGTTATCCGGGGAGGGGGTGACAAGTTGTGACACGTGGCTCTGGGCAGTAGACCCTGCTTGAAGCCCCCCACCTGTGGAGAGCCACGCCTCTGCCTGCTGGTAAGGCTGGCCCTACAGAGAGGACCTCAAGACTCCGAGCTTCGCACCCCATGAAGGAACGCGCTTCTTCCTGGTGGATGAATGATCGTGCGTCTTCCTGGTGCCAGCCCCGTGCCCATGGCTCTCGTCTGCAAGAGCGAAGAAACTTCACCACTTCTCTCTCCTGCTGTGGTTGGTAGAGCTGTGTTTAGGCTTGCCTGTTCTGAAATAAATAGTCGGGCACTTCTCAGAAACAGGCACTTCACTCTAATTAACAGGAAGAAGATGAAACAGGAACCCAGCTCAGAGGCGCTGCTCACCTCACGGATCAGGAGTAACCCGGCGCGGGACGGGGCGGGGTGTGGAGCGAGGACCGGGGTGCCGCTGAGAGGAGTTTTCTCAGCGCAAACTGGTTTCGGTTTCCTTGTCTGGGGCAAGAAGGGGAGAAAGGAGGGCAACTCCTTCTCACTCACTTGCCTGGACACTATAGTTAATGCTAGAGGGGTCACCAGGGAACCCCCACTTGCAAAGGCCAAAGGCTGGCACCACTCGTCGGTTTGCTGTTTTAAGAGGCCCGGTGCAGCTGGACTCCAGGTAATAAGGAGGAAGGGCAGCGTTTCACACAGGGCACTCCAGCACCTTTTTTTTTTTTTAAGCTGGAATAACTTCTAAGTGCCCAAGGGGAGGCGTCCTGGGGCCGCCTGCTGTGCTGTAGCCGCCTTCTGGAACGCAGAGGCCACTGCCCCAGACCGGCTCAGAGAGGGGACAAGGCGGAGACCCCCCAGCGCGGAACACTCCATTACCCGGCCGGTTCAGGACTCCCTCCCACCTCCGACCTCAGGGCTCCTCAGATGCCAACTATTCCCCATGAGCCATGGATGCCAGAGTTCGTCAAATGTACTCAGCCACTGGACATGGACAGAAAAATTATGAGGTGTTAGCACCAAGGCACCACCTTGGGAGCAGAAACAACTGGAGGAGGAGTCAGGAGAACCAGAGTATAGTGGGCTGCGTGGTGTCCCCCCAGGATACATATGGGCTTTCTAGTAGCTCAGCCCTCAGGATGGGACTATTTGAACATAAGGTCTTTACAGAGGAAATCAACTTAGAAAGAGGCCGTGGGGTGGGGGCGCCTAATCTAACTTGATTAATGCCCTTGTCAACGGGGAAATTCACAGGAAGAATGCCGTGTGAACGTGAACCTGTCCATCCATAAGCCAAGGAGAGAGGCCTGGAGCACAGCCTTGGCTCCTAACCCTCAGGAGGAAGCACCCTTGGACTGGTATCCTCCAGAACTGAGAGGCAAGACGTCGCTGCTGTGTAGACCAGCACTGTGCAGTGTTTCAGGATGGCAGCCTTCAGAATCGCACACGCAGGGTCTATGTCTTCGCATAGGTCCCTCCACCACTCTGGGTGGAAGTTCAGCCAGACGCATGCAGAATCCCTTCCAGCCCAGCGCTGTCTTTCTGGCCTCTGGGCCTTAAATAACAAGGGGGAACGCCTGGCCCCTTCAGCACCTAAAGAGCTGACAGACTGAGCCCTGCTTTTTGCAATACACCCCAAACCACCACATTCCAAAGGCACCATTTTCTGGGGCAGCCGGGCCCAGAGATGGGCTGGGAATTACCGCGTGGTTCTGAAGTGTTGTTTAAAATAGTATAGAGCTAGAATTTGAAACTCATGAAAATAAATCAGTAAATCGGTTGAAGAGTTCTCTTTCCTTGCAAGCCTTGGTCCTCCTCCAGCCACACTGGCCTTCAGGTTTAGGGCGCGCTGTTGGTATGTGCCATTATTGGAGGGTGTCAGTGAAGAGGCGCGCACGTTTGAATCCACCTTGCCAACCACATTGTCTATTACCCCCTTTCCCACAGCTCCTACTGTCGGTTGTGTTGGGGTTTGCCTGGGAATGGGCATGTGTTTGGTGAACTCTGAGTGTGTTTGGATTGCAGGTGTAGGCTTGTTGGATGAGGAGGTGCAGGAAGGGAGTGGTGAGGGTGGAGACCAAGGTTCTCACGTGACAGCATGCTGGGGACATTTTGGAGGGTCTGTGGATTCCTGCAGGTCCCTCCTCCTATGAATACTTTTCATAGTATCTTGCAAAGGAAAAGATATTTTCCTTCCATTGTGAGGAGGGCTTGGGATGTTTCACATGGCATTCTTCCTGTGAATTTTCCCCTTTTACAAGATACTTTCTTTTGCAAGATGTGTATGAAACAGGCAGCAGCTGTGGAAGTCAGACCTGAAATGTAAGAGGTCAGTTAAATACCTTGTGTTGACATTTTGGTACCGAGGTTGGCAAGACCACTCCGGGAATGGGTCTAACTGGGAAGCATCCCGAGCCCTCTGTATCCATTCGCCTCCTGGTGTGTAACTCTGCTCACAGCGGTGCCATGAACTCAGAAACGGGATCCTGGGCAAAGAAAAAGCCGTACCTGAGGCTGACCTAAGGTAGCTTTACACTCCTGGCTGCTGCTGCTGCTACTGGTGCTGGGGTAAGCCTCTAATGTGGCAGGAAAGGGAGGGAGGCGGAGAGGGAAAGGGGGTGAGGGGAAGCAGGTTCCTTTGAGGTGGTTCCATCTGTGCTGAGTGACTAAAATGAGGGTGATGTAATGAATAATCTGCAGACTTCCAACTGCTATAATGCTGTGTGAATAATTCTGATAATGACCCTTTACTCAGCAAGGGTGGCATCCAGATAAGCAGATTGCTAGAGCCTCGCTGTCAGCTTATGTTAACAGCGCATTCGATTGCCATCTGACGTGATGTAACACACCACTGTGACAGACATGTGCCTGTTGGGCCTGCTGGGCCACTGGACAAATGATGAAATGAGAACCTGTCTACATGGAGGGAGAGCCACCCCACAAAGTGCTCCGGGCTTGTTCAGTTCCTCTGTGCTCCCAGGGCGATTCCTTCCTCTCCTCCCTTTGGGTGGGCCCCTGGTGTCCACCAGCACTTTCTAGGCCAGAGGCAAGGTCAGGTGGACAGAGGCTTCGGTCTTGAGCAGGTGGAGTTCAAGGTTTTTTCTTGTAATGGTCTTGTGTGAAGGGGAGAGAAGACGTCATGACAGAATGGCTGGGCTGTGTTTCATTTGTGCATCTCAAAGTCAAAATTCTTACACCATCAGGTGCTCTTATGATCCACATGCAGTGAAGTTTTGTGTCAGCTTTTCTGACATCTCTTTCCCCACTTTAGTAAGAGCACTTCTGCATCCTCTTGGGGAACCACCTGTTCCTCCATTCCCAGCCCAGACCATATGACCCCCATCAGGGAGCTCGTAGCCCAGCCTGGCCAGTGAGAATACTGCCCTTCCCAGGCATGGGCCAATCGGGGACACTCTTGCGATTTTGTTCACAGTCGTTGGGAAAAGGGTGCTTTATTTCTGCTAGAGCTGCTAAACTAGTAGGATTATCTAGGAGGGCCAGGGGCACCTCTGCAAGATTGGGAAAAGAGGCTGATCAAGAATAAAGCTACACAGAATAAAGCTAAACAGAGCTGACAGGTGGGTAGTGGGGCAGGAGGTTGGGGTGAGAGTTTTGGCATCCATTCAAATGTCTAGACCCAACTTTGTTTAAAATGGATACTATATTTTTTAGTCATACAAGCCAGTAAATTATATATCTCTTTCTTTTCCATATTGGATTATGTTTCCATCATTTGCAACAGACAGAGTCATGACCAGTACACAAAGCCCAACAGCTCCAAAGGCTTAGCATACAGAGTCCACCACAGCCTCTCATATACCCTGCTTTGTCCTCTGGGGCAGTGGGAGATGGGCTGCCTCTCCCAGAGTGGCCAGCGGATATGAATCTGTGCTGACAATATCCCTTCAATGCCCCTCCTTATTTAACTTCTGTCCTACAGAGGCCTCAGAAGCAACACCACACATCCATAACTATCTGATCTTTGACAAACCTGACAAAAGCAAGCAATGGGAAAAGGATTCCCTGTTTAATAAATGGTGTTAGGAAAATTGGCTAGCCATGTGCAGAAAGCAGAAGCTGGACCCCTTCCTGACACCCTACACTAAAATTAACTCCAGATGAATTAAAGACTTAAACATAAAGACCTAACACCATAAAAACCCTAGAAGAAAACCTAAGCAAAACTATTCAGGACATAGGCATAGGCAAGGACTGCATGACTAAAACACCAAAAGCATTGACAGCAAAAGCCAAAATAGACAAATGGGATCTAATTAAACTCCAGAGCTTCTGTACAGCAAAAGAAACAACCATTAGAGTGAACCAGCAACCAATAGAATGGGAAAAAATTTTTGCAATCTACCCATCTGACAAAGGGCTAATACAGTATCCAGAATCTACAAATAACTAAAACAGATTTACAAGAAAAAAACAACCCCATTCAAAAGTGGGCAAAGGACATGAAGAGACACTTTTCAAAAGAAGACATATATGAAGCCAACAAACATATGGAGAAATGCTCATTGTCACTGGTCATTAGAGAAATGCAAATCAAAACCACATTGAGATACCATCTCACGCCAGTTAGAATGGTGATCATTAAAAAATCTAGAGACAACAGATGCTGGAGAGGATGTGGAGAAATAGGAACAATTTGACACTGTTGGTGGGGGTGTAAATTAGTTCAACCATTGTAGAAAACAGTGTGACAATTCCTCAAGGACCTAGAAATAGAAATTCCATTTGATCCAGCAATCCCATTACTGGGTGTATATCCAAAGAATTACAAATCACTCTATTATAAAGACACATGCACACGTATGTTCATTGCAGCACTGTTTACAATAGCAAAGACCTGGAACCAACCCAAATGCCCACCGATGATAGACTGGACAAGGAAAATGTGGCACATGTACACCATGGAATACTATGCAGCCATAAGAGACGATTAGTTCGTGTCCTTTGTAGGGACATGGATGAATCTGGAAACCATCATTCTCAGCAAACTGACACAAGAACAGAAAATCAAACATCGAATGTTCTCACTCATAGGTGGGTGTTGTACAATGAGAACACATGGACACAGGGAGGGGAGCATCACACACTGGTGTCTGTTGTGGGGGAATAGCGGAGGGACAGTGCGGGGTAGGGAGATTGGGGAGGGGTAACATGGGGAGAAATGCCAGGTGTAGGTGACTGGGGGATGGAGGCAGCAAACCACATTGCCATGTATGTACCTATGCAACAATCCTGCATGTTTTGCACATGTAACCCAGAACCTGAAGTGCAATAAAATAAATATATATACCAAAAACTTTTGTCTTTTTCCTCCTCCCCATTTTTTTTTTTTTTTTTTTTTTTTTTTTTTTTTTTTTTAAGCTTCTTTCCTTTCCTTCTTTCTTAATTTTACTGAGGATTTTAAAAGATGCTAAACATCTTACAGAAAGTAAGAAAATGTTTAAAAAAATGATGTCATACAAGGAGCATCTGGAAGGGGCTTTCCCTAGGCAATTCTGGAGCAATTCGAGCACAAAATAATGAGGGAGGGGCAATAATAAATTATATTAGTAGATCATTAATATGGGAATCTATGAGTCCACACCAGTAATAAGTACATAAATAGGTGAATGAAATAAATGAATGAACAAACCAACAAACAAATACAGATGCTCTTTGTATTGTATTATGTCATAATAAACCCATTGAACATTGAAAATATCATGTTGAAAATCCATTTAATGCACCTAACCTACCAAACATCATAGCTTAGCCTTGCTTACTTTAAACATGCTCAGATCACTTACATTAGCCCACAGCTGGGCAAAATCATTTAACACAGATCCCATTTTATAAGAAAGTGTTGAAAATCTCATGTAATTCAAAAAGTGAAAAACAGAATGATTGTATCGGTACTTGAAATATGGTTTATACTCAATGTGTATCACTTTCATACCATTGTAAAGTTGATAAATCAGTTGATAAATATGTTGGGGATTATCTATAAATAAATAGAGGAAAAGGAAGGGCTTTACTTGCAGCAGGATATCAAGCACCAACCAGTAAATGTGGAGAAAATCATTGTTGAAAACATTTGAAATTTTTTCATGTTGAAAAATCATCATTGTAAAGTCATCATGATAAAGATTTTGATAGCAATTACATTTAATCTGTAGATCACTTTGGATAGTATGGACATTTTAACAATATTAATCTTTTTAATCCATGAACATGGGATGTCTTTTCATTTATTTCTGTTTCTTTAATTGCCTTTAGCAATGTTCCATAGTTTTCAGTGCAGAAGTCTCTCCTACCTGTATTATTCTTTTTTATTCTATTGTAAGTGGAATTGCTTTCTTAATTTACCTTTTGAATTGTTGTTAGAATAAAGAAATGCAACTGATTTTTGTGTGTTTATTTGTCTCTAACAATTTATGGAATTCATTTGTTATATCTCTGTGTGTGTGTGTGTGTGTGTGTGTGTGTGTGCGTGTGCGCAATCTTTAGGGCTTTCCACATAAGAATGTTTTGTTTTTTAAAAAAGAACCCTATTCTTTGCAAATGTTGAAATTATAAAAAAATAAGAAAAATTATGGAACTGTTTCAGAATAAAGAAGACTAAAGAAGCACAACATCTAAATGCAATACCTGATCCTAGACTGCATCCCATATTGGAGAAGGTAAAAATGATAAGGGACATTATTAGAGCACTTGACAAAATTAGAGAACAAATTGATAGATTAGGTAAAAGAATAGTGCCACTATTTAGTTCCCTGAAGTTGATAACTCCATTGTAGTTCTTCAAGGAAATAGTATTATTCTTAGTAAATATACATTGAAATATTTAGGGGCAGAGAGCTTTGAAATACGTCACACTCAAATGATTCAAAAAATAGAGAGCTAAATAGAGCAAGAGAATGGTAGAGGGACAAGGAGAGAGACAGGGAGGAGGAGAAAGATAATGCACACAAATAATAAAATGGGACAAAAAGGTGAATCTGAGAAAAGTGTATATGGTGTTTATATACCTATAATAAAGAAACATATAATGTATGTAAGCTAAGTGCTATTCCTATTCTTAAAACTCCTCTGAACATTTCAAACTATTGTTGGTTTTATGATGCTGGTGCTAGCACAAGGGCTGTTTTCCCTTCCTTGCCTGGGGATAGCAGCTCCCACCAGCTGTGCACTTTGCTGGACAACCCCTCCTGCCCCACCAGGCCCTGCTGTAACTATAAGAGCAGCACGTGAGATTTCTTTCCACATGGATTGGTAGTTTTGTCAAGTGGAATTTAATCCTTCCAAATCAGGAGGATTATTTTGGATAAGCCTTTAAAATTGTTAATTAAAATGTTAGTGTCTGATTGCCATTATTCTCTGTTTATAAGAATTATCTCAGATCCTGGTGTGTGGCACCTCTTTCTCCACACTCCCATCTAACCCAAGTGTAACCCAGGGCCTTGGTGTCACCTTCATTTGTGCCTGTGCCTGAGGAACCCTCCAAAGGTGGGCATGAGGGTTTTAAAAAAGGGCATTTAAAGACACACTCCAAGGTGAAAGAAAACAGAATATTTTGACTGAATATTTCTGGAGCTTCTATCATATGCGAGGTAACTTTGCTGAAGAAGAATAAAACATGGTCATTGTCCTCAAGCAGCGTGCCATCTCAAGTGAGAAAGCACAAAAGTTTAGACAGTCCTGGAAGGTATATTTGCATAGTTCTCCAGGTGAGAAACATCATCAGCTAATAGAAGTTGATTGCCTGTTAGTGAAACAGACTATAAGGACTTCAAATGTTCAGAAAAGGAAAGGATCCCTGTAGGCTGAGCAGGCTGAGACTTTACTGAACCAAGAGGTAAGGCTGGATGGGATTTGGGTAGAATTTGTGACAAAAAACAGGAGTTTCCAAGGGGAAAGAAGCCATGAATCAGAATATGGAGATGAGAATGCTCAGGCCTCTTTGAATACTACAGTGAAAGGACCAGTTCATCAAGAGTCTGAGGGTTTAGAAAGGGGAATTAGAGGTAAATTTCTTTGACAAAGTTGGCCACAGTGGCCTAGAGCCCTGAATTCCAGTAGCTTGGGCTGTGTGGGTGATGGAGACTATGAGAAAGCTTTGGTGCGGAGGCTGGGGTAGGAAAGGACCTTCAGGCTATTGACTATTAGAGCCCATTATTGAACATCCATTGTGATTCAGCAACTTCATTTATTTACTCCAGTCCTTCCAGAAGCCTGCAAGGTGGATCCGATCACTTCCACTATGGCTTGAAGAACTGAAAAGCTCCTAGGGAGAAGATCTTTTGCCTGGGCCAGGCAGGTAGGAGGGGGCAGAGCTGGGGGTCAAGTGGAGGATGGGGCTCTCTCCAGCACACCGTTTTCCCTCCCTATTCCTGTAGTGGGGCACGGAGCCAGGATGCCAGCCTGAGAGGTGGAAAGATCAAGAAAGGTGTAGGAAAACATGGAGGAAAAACTGACAAGGCTGGGTGAACAATGAAGTTTGGGAGGTGCCTAAAAAAGAAGAGTTAAATAAAGCTTCATTTTATTCTTGAAGCAAGAACTTACTATTGTGCCCGCTATTTGGAGAAAGAAAAAAATGACTGTAATATTGTCCCTCTGCTCATAACATTACCGTTGAGTATGAGATGTTATAAATATACATTAATATGTATAATATAGAAAAAAATTAGATAAATATATAAAAGCAACTTATACAGTCCTGAAGAAGATTAGAAGGAGAAAAATCTAAGTGGTAAAATCAAGCATTCACTGAAAAGAAAATATTTGATCTGGGCTTTAAGAAATGGATACAGCTTTGAATGGCAGGGAGAGGAAGTCAGAAGAGGATTGTCTAGCTCAGGTTCTCCACCGTGGCACTATTGATATTTTGGGTGGACAATTCTTTGCTGTGGGTGGCTGTCCTGTGCATTGTAGAACGTTTAGCAGCATCTCTGGTCCTTGCTTGCTAGATACAGCTTCCAGTTGTGACAACCAAAAATGTCTCCAGACACTGCTGAATTTCCCTTGGAGGGTAGCCTTGGTTAAGACCCACTGTTCTAATCTAAGAGAATGATGTGAGAAAGAGAGTATGTTTGGGGAATAAAGAGGCATCTGTATCAGCCTGTTTGAAAATGTATTTCTTGGAACATTAGTGTCTTGTGAGATAAGTGGTAGTCCCTTAAACAGGATTCATGGTCAAATGGCATTGAGAAATACCACATATTTTCCCCTCAAATGGAGGCTCACAATGTATATTAGAATAGGAAACGCTTTGAGAGATTGTGCAAGAAATCTGACTTTGGTTAAATTTAATTACCACAGAACATTTTTATTCAAGAAACAGCATCAGCCCCCTGAAGGCCTCTATTGTATGTCAGAACACAACTTGGAAAATGATTTGTATTTGACCAAAATATAGGCTGCATGAAAGGTTTAAAGCTGAGGAAATACAGATGGAGTCTAGAACCAGAGTTAAAGGGCTTGAAACTAAGCTAAGAGGTCTGAATTTTATTTCGTCAACAAGAGGGAGGTAACCAGCAGGTAAGATGATTAAAACTATGCTTCAGTTATTCATTCAACAGATATTAAGCAACATTAGTCTGGTGGCAGCAAGCCAAATAGATTAGAAGACGTAGAAACAGGAACCAAAGCACCTTGTTACTAAAGAAGCAATAACTTAAGAGTGATAATGATGAAAGCAAGGGGCACAGGTAACAGATGTCTAGAGATTAACAGAATATAATGTCTGATTTGTTGTTGGGTGGAACAAAACAAGAAGTCAATGATAACTGACTTTTCAGTCCCAAGTTACTGGGAGCTTCTTGGTATCTTTAACAGACAAAGAATAGTCAGGAAAAGTAGCAGATTTGTGAAGAAAGTTAACTCATTTTGGACATTTTGAATTTGAGATGTTGGCAGGACGTCCAGGAATAGGTATCCAGAAGGTAGCTAGAATTATGAGTAGAGAGTAAACTTGCCCCTGCAAATAAATGCTGTGGTGTTACCTTCCTCCAGGTAATAATATAAGCTGTGAATTGACTGTGGTAGCCAATGGGAGAAGAGGAAGGAAAGAAGAAAAGGAGAAGGCTCAGAACAGAGACTTAGAACATGGCTGCATTGACAGAGTGAGTGAAGGAAGACGATGCAGCAAGGGAGACAGAAGAATTTGTTAAAGAAGTAGAAGATCCAAGGAAAAGTAAAGTCAGAGAAGCCAAAGAGGGAGGGAATAACAAAAAGTGATTGACCGTATGTTACAGAGAGTCAAAGAAGATTAACACTGGGAAGAGGCCATTGGACTTAGGATTTAGGTCAAAGGAGGCTTTTGAATAGTTTCTATAGAGTAATGGGGATAGAAACTAAATTACAAGGAGTGAATGGGTGGTGAGGAAGTTGAGATAATAAATACAGATTACTTTTTTTGTTAAGTTGGTTGCCATTGCTTAGAAGATAGAGGCCAGGGAAGAGAACAGGATTGAATCAATAATTATTTGTTTTGGAATGGGGAGACTTGAGCATATTTACTGACAAAATATAAAGGAACAGAATATTAAGACATTTAAAAAAGAGGAGTAATAACTGATAGGGAAAAGCTTAGGAGAAATCAAGTGAGATGAGATCAAAGACAGAGACTCTTTGATAAAAGAGGAGAGATGTGTCTTCCTCTGAGTCAGGAGTGAAGGAGAAGATAGGTGAGAAAATAGAGAACTTGGCTGGGTGCTCTGGCTCACACCTGTAATCCCACCACTTTGGGAGGCCAAGGTGGGTGGATCACTTGAGGCCAGGAGTTCGAGACCAGCTTGGCCAACATGGTAAAACCCTGTCTCTGCTAAAAAAAAAATTAAAAAAAGAAAATGGAGAACTCTTGAAGTGGAAACGTCAATAATTTCAGCCTCTAATAAATTCAGAGATCTAAATCATTAGCTAACATGGTGGGTGGCAGCAATAGGATTGAACATTTGAGAGTGTGAGAAATAGTTGGCTGTTGTGAAGAATATAAGAGCTAAAAAGAGATAGATTAGATGGCTATAATAAGACCTAAAATTTGCTACATGAATTTGTAGCAGACCCAATTAGTATAATTTGGTGACCTTCTTCAGGAGTACTTGGAAGCAAAGAAAGTAAATATAAGGAGAGCGAGAAGTTGGAATTTCTCAGATTAGGAATTGGCAACCAGATATTGTGTAATTAATGGCATCATTGAAATACGGGTCTGCTGAAGTAGAAAGTTAAATGGGGCCATAAGAGGAGAAAACAAAGTTTAAAAGTTAAAGATGAATTTCCACTGTTGGGTATGACAGACCAGCCAGTAGCCAATCAATTCTCCCATTGAGCACAATTACTTACACATGCACACACACACACACATACACCACATATACACACACACACACATACAAAAACACACACAATTATTTGAAGGCATCTAAGAGCTATAAAGAAAGTCAGAACATGAGGACCTGAGAAACAAGAGAAATGATAAGCTTAAACTTCTCCTAATTTCCTTCTTCATGGTATTTGCCCTTCATAAGTAGCACAAACAAAAAGACAAAAACGCTGAATAGAGCTTTCAACAATCACACTGGACTGAGGAAGCTGAAATTAGTTTGAGGCTTTCAAGTCTCTGAAGGTGGTTAAAATTTGAGGACATGCTAGAATAGAAAAGAAGCAAGAGAATTTAGCCCAAAGGTTTGAGCACCAGAGCATGTAGCATTTTTGTACGTGACATCTGACATTCGACGAAACATTAACAGTCACACAAAAAGATAGAACTAGGAGAAATAAAAACAAGCCATAAAGACAGATTCACAGATTATCCAAACATAGGCATTATCACACAGGAACTTTAACTGCAATCAATATGATCAAGAAAATAGGAGACAAAATAGAGAATTTTACGACAGAATTGGAATCTATAAAAAAAGATTAACCAAATAGAAATGATAAAACTGGAAAATACAATAGCTGAAATTAGTTGATGAATTTAACAGCAAATTAGATACACCTGAAGAGGAGATTAGTAATCTAGAAGAGAGTTCAGAAGAAAAAAATCAAAACTGAAGGAAGGAGATCAAAAAGATTAGAAAATACAGGGAAGAATGACAGACACAGTGAAC
This sequence comes from Sapajus apella, assembly GCF_009761245.1. Lineage (NCBI taxonomy): Eukaryota > Metazoa > Chordata > Mammalia > Primates > Cebidae > Sapajus > Sapajus apella. Next base: position 42,402 of record NW_022437395.1, read on the forward strand.
ACAGTGTAAAAAGATCTCAAGAGTATGTAACTGGAGTCCCAGAAGGGGAGAAGAGAGAGCATGGAGCAAAGCAATACTGAAGACAACATCTGAGAACTTTCCAAAAATGACAAGACATTAAGCTACAGCTTCAAACTCAGCAAACTGAAGCAGAATAAATTCAAAGAAGACTATATATAGGCATAACATAGGAAGACAAAACACAAGAAAACAAACAAAACACAAAGAAAAAAATCTTAAAAGTATATAGATGGCAAGTAAACATGGGGAAGATGCTATATATAATATGTCACTGGGGAAATTTAAATTAAGACAATAAGGGATATCACTACACACCTATTAGAATATTCAAAATCTGAAACACTGATAACACCAAGTGCTGACAAGGATGTGGAGCAACAGGAGCTCTCATTCAGTGCAGGTGGAAACACAAAAGGGTACAGCCACTTTGGAAGGCATTTTGGCAGTTTCTTACAAAACTCAACACGTTCTTATCACATGATCAAGCAATCATAATTCTTGGAGTTTACTCAAAGGAGTTGAATACTTAGTGTTTATTCAAAGGAGTTGAATCCACACAGAAACCTGCACATGGATGTTTATAGCAGTTTTATTCATAATTGCAAACACTTGGAAGCAACCAAGATGTTCTTCCATAGCCCAATAAATAAACTGTGGTACATCTATATGATGGAACATTATGCAGCAGATATAACAGTTTCCAGGCAAATATAACAGTTCTTATTTTTATGTTCCTAATAACAAAGGTCCAAAAATATATAATACAAAAATTGGCATATCCAAGACAAGAAATAGACAAATCCATGATCTGGGTGGAAAATTTTCAGCATACTTCTCTAAAAAATAAATGGAAAAAGTAGACAAAAGTAAACAAAAAGAAAAAATACTCATGAGGAATATGGAAGATTTGAAACACAAAGTTTACAAACTTGTACTAACTGAAATTTTCTAAATACTGCCAACAATTAACTGCATAATTTTTAAATGTTTCTATGGCTCATTTATCAAAAATGACCTTATATGGGGTCATAAAACAAAATTTAAAACTTCAAAGTATTAAAATCATATAGATTATGTCTATGACCACAATGGAAGCAAGCAAGAAATCAATCAGAAAAAAATATTAGATACTTCCCTAATACTAGGAGATTAAACAATGCACTCCTAAATACCCCATGGGTCAAAAATGCATTCTTAATGGAATTATAAAATGTTTTAACTAAATTATAATACAAATATTACATTACAAAACATATGGGATGCAGCTAAAGCCATACTAAGAGGAAAATGTATAGCTTAAAATGGATAGTTTAGAAAAGAAGAAAAATGGAAAATTAATGACCCATCTAGCTCAAGAATTAAATTGTCTAACTTAATTGTTGAACACCAAGAAAGCACACAGAAATAACAAAGAAAAGAACAGAAATTAAGGAATTAGAAAATAATAAAACAATAGGAAAAATCAACAAAGCCAAGGTTGATGAGGAAAAAAAGATGTATAGCACCATATGAGGAATCAAAAAGGGGATATCACTACAGATTTTTAAAGTATTAAAAGGATAATATGGGAAAATTATGAACATCTTCATGTCACTACTTTTTAAAATGTGAGTAAAATAAATTCCTAGGAAAACACAATTTAACAAAATCAATAAAAAATTAAAAATCTGAATAGTTAATTTTCCATTTATAAAAACTAAATCTGTCAAAACTCTTCCTATAATAAAAATTTCTACCCTACTTGTTTTTACGACTAAATTCTTCCAAACAGTTTCAGGAGAATAACCCCTATCATAACACACAAACTGTACTAAAGAATAGAAAAAGAGAGAATACTTCCCTACCTGTTCCATGAGGCTGCTATAACCTTGATAATAAAATCTGACAAGATAAAGTAAAGTTATAAGCTGATTTCTCTTATGAACATAGATGCAATAATTCTAAGCAAGATAGCAAATTAAATTAAGTGATATGTAAAGAAGAAGTTATAGCTAAATCAGTTTTATCCTAAGAATTCAAAGTTTGATTAATATTAAAAAATCAATAAGTGTAAATCTCCATATTAGTAGAATAAAAAAGGACTATCCTATAATATGCTATGGTTTGGCTGTGTCCCCACCCAAATCTCATCTTGAATTGTAGCTCCCATAATTCCCATGTGTTGTGGGAGGGACCCAGTGGGAGGTAATTGAATCATAAGGGCAGGTTTCCTCATACTATTCTCATAGTAGAGAATAAGTCTCACAAGGTCTGATAATTTTCTCTTGGCTCTCATTGTCTCTTGCCTACTGCCATGTAAGAAGTCCCTTTGCTCTTCCTCATCTTCCATCTTGATTTTGAGGCCTTCCCAGTCATGTGGAACTGTGAGCCAATTAAATCTCTTTCCTTTATAAAGTATCCAGTCTTGGATATATCTTTATTAGCAGTGTGAGAACAGACTAATACATAATAGATGCAGAAAAAGAATTTGGTTAAATTCAGTATACATTAATGACAAAATAGAAAGGAGCTCGTTTAATCTGTTAAAGGTTACCAATAAGAAAATCTATCGCAAACATCATATTTAATCATCCAATAATAGAATATTTTCCCTGAGATTGGTAATGACACAAGGATGCCCCCATTACCACTTTTATTCAGCATAATTCTAGAGGCCTTAGCCATTACAAGAAGGCAAGAAAAAAAGATGTAAAAGGATTGGGAAAAGAAATAAAACTATCATTTTTATTTTCAAAAGTCCAATAGAATCTACAGATGAGCTATTAGAATTAATAGATTCAATAAATTTGCTGGCTATAAAGTTAATACATAAAAATCAATTATATTTCAAAATATCCACAACAAATAATTAGAAAGCTAAATTTAAAACCTGATACCATTTACAATAACACTAAAAGAATCAAATGTTTAGGAATAAATTCAACAAACAAATAAAAGATCTCTATATAGAAACTATAAACATTTTGCAACATTAAAGAAAATCTAAAAAAATCTAAATAAATTTAAATAATACTTGTGGATTGGAAAATATAGTGTAAAAATGTCAATTTCCCTTCAAATTCATCCACGGATTCAATGTAAACCTCAAAGATATCTTGGCAGTCTTGTTTTGTTTGCATGTGGAATACAAAGAATCAAAAGTGTTAAGGACAATCTTGAAGAACAACACTTATGCTAGATAACACAAGTAATAAGAATGCTGGATAACTAAGTCAATGTGGTATCGGCATAAAGAGAGACAAGTAGATCAATGGAACAGAATAATGTACAAAAACTAGACCGACACTTGATTTGTAACAAAGATGGTATTGTGGTACAGAACGGAAAGGACAGTCTGCTTAATGAGTGGTTCTGGGCCAATAGACATGCAAACGGAAAAAACCTCATCTTAATCTATCTCACATCATTAAAAAAAAACCCAGCTGGATAGTCAATCTAAAATGTGAAAAGTGAAACAACTACGCTTCTAAAAGATAACACAGGAGATATCTTTATGATAGTAAGGTATGCAATCTTAAGCAAGACATGAAAATCACTAACCAGAAGAGGAAACGTTTATAAATTAGACTATTTAAAATAAAGAATTTCTGTTCATCAATAGATACCATTTTAAGAGAGTAAAAAGGCAAGCAAGCCAGAGATTGAAAGAAGAGATATGCAATATATATTTCTAACAAAGGACTCATTCAGAGTGAATAAAGAAGTCCTTTAAGTTACTGAGAGAAAAAAAAAGGAAAGAAAACTATTTAAAAAATGGGCAAGAGACTTAGTACGGACATCCCAAGAGATTATCCAGATGGCCAATATGCATCTGAAAAGGTAGTCAATCTATTCATCAAGAAAATGCAAATGTCAGCCACAATTAAATACCACTTTTCAACTTACCAGAATAGCCAATAGTAAATAATTAAGTGTTGGTGAGGATGAGGAGCAACTAGACGTCTCAAACTCCATTGGTGGGTATGCAAATTAGTACAACTTTGGAAAACTTTGGCAGCATCTGCTAAAGCTGAACCTATGCATACCTGTGACTCAGAAATTCTACTGCTAGATATAGTCAACAGAAATGCATACATGTGTACATAAAAAGACGTGAAAAACTTTATAGAAGTACTATTCATAATAAAAACAAGAAACAACACAAATGGCCTTCAACATTTACAATTTGTTATATAAGTAAATGATAATAAATTTGCCTAATGTAATACTATAAAGCATTGAAAATTAATAAAATATTGTTCTCTGCAATAACATGGATGATTCTCACAAAATAATAATGAGCAAAATAGGCTAAAAAATATGTATTGAGTGCTTCAATTTACACAAAGTTCAAAAACAAAGTGAATCACCTCACACTCATTAGGTGATCACTATTAAAACAAAAACAAAAACAAAACAACAAGAATTCAGAAAATAACCAGTGTTGGCAAGAATGTGGAGACTTTGTTTTTTTGTTTTTTGTTTTTTTTAATAGAGAAGGGGTTTCTCCATGTTGGTCAGGCTAGTCTTGAACTCCCGACCTCAGGTGATCCACCCGCCTCAGCCTCCCAAAGTGCTGTGATTACAGGTGTGAGCCACCACACCTGGCAAGACTTTGAAACTCTTGTGTACCTTTGGTGGGAATTAAAAATGGTGCAGCTGCTTTGGAAAACAGTGTGGCTGATATGGCTTGGCAGTGTCCCCACCCCAGTTGCATCTTGAATTCCTACGTGTTGTGGGAGAGACACCCTAGCAGGTAACTGAATCATGGGGGCAGGTCTTTCCCAGGCTGTTCTTGTGATAGTGAAAAGTCTCACGAGATCTGATGGTTTTAAAAATGGGAATTTCCCTGCACAAGCTCTCTTTTCTTGTTTGCTGCCGTGTAAGACATGCCTTTCCCTTTCCACCATGATTGTGAGGCCTTCCCCACCACTCGGAACCATAAGTCCATTAAACCTCTTTCTTTTGTTAATTGTGCAGTCTCAGGTAGGTCTTTATTAGCAATGTGAAAACAGACTAACACAATGGAGGTTCCTGAAAAAATTAAAAATAGAATTACTAATAATACAGCAATTCCACCTCTGGATATATATCTCCAAAAGAATTGAAAGCAGGGCCTTGAAGAGATGTTTGCACACCCATGTTTATAGTAGCATTAGTCACAATAACGAAAAGGTTGAAGCAGCCCAAGTGCCCATAGACAAATAAAATGTAGAATATACATACAGTAGAATATCACTCAGCCTTAAAAAGAAATAAAGTTCTTACATATGCTACAACATGGATGAAACTTGAAGAAATTATGCTAAGTGAAATGAACCAGTCACAAAAAATACAACTCCACCTGTATGAGGGACCTAGGATAGCCAAATTCATGGAGACAGAAAGCAGCCTGGTGGTTGCCAGGGGCTATGGGAAGGGCAATGGGGAGTAGTGTTTATTGGATGGGGAGTTTTAGTTTTGCAAGATGAAAGGCTGGGCGCGGTGGCTCACGCCTGTAATCCAAGCACTTTGGAGGCCAAGGCAGGCGGATCACCTGAGGTCGGCAGTTCAAGATGAAAATCGTTGTGGAGACTGGTTGTACAGTAGTGTAAAGGCCCTCAACATTACTGGGTTGTAAGTTAAAAAGGCTTAAGATGCTAAATTTTATGTTGTGCATTTTTTTATCACAATTAAAAAATTTCTAAATACATATAGACAAAGGCAAAATGGATGTGGTAATTGACATTAGTACAGTGGTTACCTTTGGGAAGGCCCTAGTGACTGGGAGGGGCACATGAGGGGTTTTGGAGGTTCTGGGAAGGTTCTATTTCCTGACCTGGTAGTGGGAACGTGAGTGTCTTCGCTTTTGAATATTGATCAAGCCATGAACTTTGACTTGTGTGCTTTTCTATGTGCTTCTACTAAAATTACTTTAAAAATAAGTCAAAGTAGAACACATAAGAATACCCAAAGTTTTCTTTTTTTTTTTTTTTTTGGGAAATGAATGGGACTTATCTGATATCAAAATATGTCATACAACTATTAAAAGAGTGTGTTTGCTGGCACAGACACAGACAATTAAATCAATGGACAAAAATGGAATCCAAAAAACAACGAGTCAGGGCAACAAAGTGAGACCCCATCTCTATAAAAAATAAAAAATTCAGCCAGGCGTGGTGGCACACGCTAAGGAGCTACTCAGAAGGCTGAGGCAGGAGGCTCGCATGAGCCCTGGAGTTTGAGGCTGCAGCAAGCTATGATGACACCACTGCACTCCAGCCTGCGTGACAGAACCACACCCTGATTCTAAAAATAAAACGAAACAAAAAACAGAACCATGTAATAAATGAGAATTTAATATGTGGCCAACGAGGCATTTCAAATCAAAGGGGAAAAGATCAATTATCCGTAAATAATACTGAGGCAATGGTCAATTATTTGGGTGTCAAGGAGCCTAAAATATGCATTATACACCAAAGGAAATTCTGTCAGAGCAGAGATTTGCAATTTAAAGCAAACTATAACTATTCCATTGTTTAAAAATAAAACCTGTAAGAAAAACGTATCAGGCCATTCTCACATTGCTATAAAGAAATACCTGAGACTGGGTCGGGTGTGGTGGCTCACACCTGTAATCCCAGCACTTTGGGAGGCCAAGGTGGGTGGATTACCTGAGGTCAGGAGTTCGAGACCAGCCTGACCAACATGGTGAAACCCCATCTCTACTAAAAATACAAAATTAGCCGGGTGTGGTGGTTGGTGCCTATAATCCCAGCTACTTGGGAGGCTGAGGCAGGAGAATCACTTGATCCTGGAATGCGGAGGCTGCAGTAAGCTGAGATTGTGCCACTGCACTCCAGCCTGGGTGACCGAAGATGACTCTGTCTCAAAAAATAAAATAAAATAAAACTTGAGACTGATTTAATTTATTTAAAAAGGGGCTCATGGTTCTGCAGGCTGTACAGGAAGCATAGAGACATCTGCTTCCAGGGAGGCCTAAGGAAGCTTCCAATCATGGCAGCAGGCAAAGGGGGAGCAGGCACTCACATGGCGAAAGCAAGGGCGGGGGGTGGGGGGCAGGTTCCACACACTTTTAAATGACCAGATCTTGTGAGAACTCACTCACTATCATGAGAACAGTACCAAGCGGATGGCGCTAAACCATTCATGAGAAAGCCTTCTCCATGATCCAGTCACCTCCCACCAGGCCCCACCTCTGACACTGGGGATTACAGTTCAGTATGAGATTTAGGCAGGGACACATATCCAAACTATATTCACAAATTACATGTAATTGAGTTCAATTAAGCAAAGAACCATTTGTGACTCGGTCAGTGCCCAGAACCACCATAGGTTCAGAGAGACTTCATTGCTGCCTTGTGGTTGGAGAGAACTTACGGACAAAACAAGAAAAGTGAGATATGAAAATGGAAGTGAAATACACAGTCAACCGGATTGGTTACAGCTCTGCGTTTGCCTTATTGGCACACAGTTTGAATAGCTAGCTGCCTGCCAGTGGTTGAAGTACGGCTGCTGTGATTGGCTGAAACTCGCCTACTTGTTGCAAGAATTGATCACAGTCTGTTTACAGGTCCATTTAGGTTAGAGCTCACCATGCAAGGAGAAATCTTTCAATCAAGCTTAAAATATGTAAGGAGGCAGTGTTAGGCTAATCTTAAGACTGTACTAATAATTATGTCATAGTTCTAATGTTTTTTATGCATAGGCCCTCAAAGTATTAACAAATTTGACCTCTTTAAAAATCAAAGCCTTCTATACTATTGTATTTGTATCAAAATTTAAAATAAACTCTTTGATCCAGCAATATAAGTTGTAAATATTTACCTTTAAGTAAATAACCAGCCAAATAGCCAAAGGATGTCCATTGCAACTCATTGATAATAGTAAACTATTAGGAAAAAAATTTATATCAAACCAGAGTTGGTTAATAAATTATGACACATACAACAGAATACTAAGTAGTTATGAGAAATGGTTCTATTTATCTCTTTAGAAAGATATGTTGATGAGTAAAAAAAGCAGTTACAAAAAAACAAGGGTAACATCTCCTTGGTGTAAATCTGCTTATAGGTACACATATACACACACTTTCAGGCTAGCATGTGTCCCCTTAAAATTCCGATGTTAAAGTCTTAACACCCAGTGCCTTGGAATGTCTTCGTATTTGGAAATCGGGTCTTTTTTCTTTAAAAAAAATTTTTTTTAAAGAGATGGGGTTTCACCATCTTGGACAGGCTGGTCTTGAACTCCTGACCTTGTGATCCACCCATCTCGGCCTCCCAAAGTGCTGGGATTACAGGCATGAGCCACCTTACCCGGCTGGAAATAGGGTCTCTAAATAACTAATTAAGTGAAAATGAGTTCTTCGCCTTTTTTTTTTGAGACGTCTTGCTCTGTTGCCAAGCTGGAGTACAGTGGTGCGATCTTGGCTCACTGCAACCTCAGCCTCCTGGGTTAAAGTGATTCTTCTGCCTTGGTCTCCCGAGTAACTGGGACTACAGGTGTGTGCCGCCACACCTGCCTAATTTTTTTTGGTATTTTTAGTAGAGACGGTATTTCATCATATTGGCCAGGATGGTGTCCATCTCCTGACCTTGTGATCCGCCCCCTTTGGCCTCCCAAAGTGCCGGGATTACAGGCACGAGCCACCATGCCCAGCTGAAAGTGAGCCCTTTAGAGGGACCCTAGTCCAATACGACTGGTGTTCTCTGCAAGAAGACATTTGGACAGAGACGAGGTCAAGAGAGGGAAGACCATGTGAAGTGTCAGGGAGAAAGCCCTCTACAAGCTAAGGAGAGAGGTCTTAGAAGAAACCAGACCTGCTGACACCTTGACCTCAGACCTCTACCCTCTAGAACTGTGAGACAACAAGTTTCTGTTGTCAAAGCCACCCAGTTTCTAGTACTTTGTCATGGTAGCCCTAGCAAACTAACACACACACCTACAGAGATATCTGGAAAAACATTCACCAAATTGGAACAGTGGTTATCTCAGGGTGGTAGAGTTTGCTTTCTTTTTAAGACTTTCCTCAGTATTTGAATTTTTTTCCAATAAGTAATACATTATTTTTATGATTAAAAAAAAGTTAGTCTCGTGAAAAATAAAAGATTGGGGACAATAATCTGGTCCTTATTAGTCACAGGCCACGCTGTCACAGGCCATGCTGCTTGCTGTCTTTCCAGCTTATCCTCTGAACCTCCCACTGAAATAGCAAACCAAACTGAGAAGGAAGGGATTGGGGAATGGAGAGACCTTTGGAACTCAAAGTGATTCATGCCTTTGCTGAGTTTACAGAAAGTGGCACGCTTAAGAGTCTCAGCACAGTGACCGGAGGCCTTCTCTGCACCATACGTGGTACAAAGGACTGAGGTGCTTTGTTTGGACTGAATGTTTGCCTTCGCCTAGCTGCCAGGAGTTGTGTCTGCCTTTCAGGTCCCCTCCAGAGGGCCGCAGAGCAGGAGATCACGTCTGGGGGTCCTCAAGACTCGAGCTTGTTATTTCTGCGTGGGGAGGAGTTCTGGCTGGGTTGGGGCTTTGCATTTTTATCGGCCTTTCACTAGGGATCTAAGATTTGGGAGCCGCTAATCCTTTTCTTTTTCTTTTCTTTCTTTTGTTTTGAGACAGAGTCTCACTCTGTCACCCAGGCTGCAGTGCAGTGGTGTGATCTTGGCTTACTACAGCCTCTGCCTCCCAGGCTCAAGTGATCCTCCTGCCTCAGCCTCCCTGGTACCTGGGACTACAGGTGTGTGTCACCACACCCAGCTAATTTCTGCATTTTTTGCAGAGACGGAGTTTCACCATGTTGCCCAGGCTGGTCTTGAACTCCTGGGCTCAAGTGAGGCACCCACCTTGGCCTCCCAAAGTGCTGGGATTACAGGCATGAGCCACTGCGCTCATCTGAACCACTAATCCTCATTGTAAACTCTGGAGGCCCATGAGAGGCAGGAAGGGACAAACTGGTCTGGGTTTTAGGGGAGACATGAGGTTCTACCAACAACCCACATACTGTTTGAATTAGTCAGGCTGCTCCAGATCAACAGCAGCAACAGGATGTGCATATATTTGCACTGGGTCCTCCACATCTGGAGACTCCACATCTGTGGATTCATCCAAGTGGGGCTAAAGAATATTTTTTTAAGAAAAGCATCTAACTGAACACATACAGACATTTTTCTTGTTATGCCATTATTCCCTAAACAGTGTAGTATAACAACTATTTACATAGCATTTTTGTTGTATTAGGTATCATAAGTAATCTAGAGATGATTTAAAGTACATGGAAGGATGTGCATAAGATATATGCCAATAATACATCATTTTATACCTGGGACTTCAGCAGTCATGGTTGGTATCTGTGGGGGTCCTAGAACTAATCACTCATGGATATTGAAGGGCAATTTATTTGTGTGTGTGTGTGTGTGTGTGTTTGTGTGTGTGTACATAGAGAAAGAGAGAGATTTTAAGGAATTGGCTCACATGATTGTGGAGGTGCAAGTCCAAAGTCTGCAGGACAGGCTGGCAGCCTGGAGTCCCAGGGAAGTGTTGCAGTTGGAGTCCAAAGGCAGACTGCTGGCAGATTGCTGCTGCTGCTTTTTTTTTTTTTTAGACGGAGTCTCACTCTGTTGCCAGGCTGGAGTACAGTGGCATGATCTCAGCTCACTGCAATCTCTGCCTCCTGGGTTCAAGCCATTCTCCTGCCTCAGCCTCCCGAGTAGCTGGAATTACAGACGTCCCTCACCACGCCCAGCTGTATTTTTAGTAGAGACAGGGTTTCACCATGTTGGCCAGGAGGGTCTCAATCTCCTGACCTCCTGATCTGCCCACCTTGCCTCCCAAAGTGCTGGGATCACAGGCATGAGCCACCACACCTGGCCCAGATTGCTTCTTATACAGGGAGGTCAGTCTGTTCCCGTGAGGCCTTCAGCTGATGGGACGAGGCCCACCTGTGTTGTGGAGAGTATACTGCTTCATTCAAAGTCTACTGATTCAAATGTTAGTATTATCCAATGTCACCGTTACAGAAATACCTAGAATAAGGTTTCACCAAATATCTGAACAGTGTGGCCCAGCCAAGTTGACGTATAAAATTAATCATCACACAGACGATTGGGTGATGGGTGTTCTACTAAAAGAAGCTTGAAATGTTCAGCCCCACTCATCACCTGTCTCTCACCACATTGACAAATCCTACAAAGAGAGCCATAATTTTCATTGTAATCAGCATCTAGGAGATAGTCACTCAGTTGAAAGAAGGAGGCAGGCAAGAGAAGAAAGGAAACCTTTGGAATCCGAGCCTCATAAGATAGTCCTTCCAAGAATCACATTATTTCAATCCAGTGAGGGTTGAACGCACCACTTCAAAAAGAACTTGAATAACTGGAAATTTTGACTTCCTTTCAAGTGGTTCCTGCCCGTATAGACATCTCAATGCACTGAACATTCTTAACAAGGGACAAAGCGTGATAGGATTTCAAACTTTATATGGCTACAGTTTTGAGAAATGGAGATGCTCAGGGCATTGTCCCAAAAGCCTTAGGAATGGGTACCAGGATCTGCAAACAACGCTCTTCCCGGACCTGCAAGCAAACACCTTTGCTTAGAGAGCAGCCCCAACCAGGAAGCCAGACCTGGACACATGGCTCACCCCGACACCAACTAACTTGCGCAGGGCACCTCCAGCTAATCTGGAAGTTTGGTTATAAGCCAAGGGGAACGGTTATATAACTCTGAAAGTTTAAACTTGGATAAACACAACACGCAGACACAAACAAGAGCCCAGGTAAAAGGAGGAAACCGCAGACTGGATCCCGTTTCCTTAGTTTATTGCCCCGTAAAGCAATAAGATGTATTAATGATTACATCGGCCTGTCTTCCCAGCTATCCTAATGGCTGTGCCATCAAACTAATTAAACAGTGTCTGCTGCCTCCCAGGGCCCTTTGAGTGTCATCCCCGTGTGCAAATAAAGGTGACAATTCTTATACGTGTCAGTTGTACTCATCTTTGCCTCTCTTTCTTATGACCAGTATTGTGGGGTGCATCTCCCAGCCCAAGGGAGCTCCTGCACTGGAGCCTGCATGTCCTCGAGGCCCTAAAATCCTGCTGTCAGCAGGCAGCACCCCTTCCCAAGGCTCCACGGGAGGCTGAAGGCATCTGAGGCCGCCAAAGCAAGCTGAGAGAAGAGGACCAAGTTCTGAGAGACACGGCTCAGCCCCCAAAATCCTGTGCAGCTGTTTCCCCCAGCCTCTTTGCTCCAGAAAACTCCACAGAGAAGCACAGGGCCAGGCAGGCCAGGCAGATGGCAAGGTGGGGCGTCTTTGCAGGTGAGTGCAGAAAGCCGGGAAGGGAAATGTGTGCTTTGCCCTGAGAGACGGGGAGACTGGGCCTCAGGCTAATCCCTGTGAGAAATGTTCTCTAGGGAGAGCGAGGGCAGGAGTCCAGGAGCCAGGGCCCTGGGCTGCCCCATGAGAGAGCTAATGCTCTCTCCCCTGCTCAGTGGGAGAGGGTCGTGGGTAGGCTGGGAGACCGCCAGGAACCAGGCAGGGCACTGTCCCTGAAAGCACACGCCTCCCAACAAGCGGGGCAGCAACTCACCGCTGTCCGTCTGCACAGCTGAGTTGGGGCCTACCACCCCGGGGCTCTGTTTGTCACAGTTCTGGAGCCAGATCCGTGGAACGGAGGCAGTTAGCCTGATTAGTGCATTTTGCTATGACAAAATGAGAAAACTAAGCACAGGGTAGTGAGATTTTCACAAAGCTAAATGTATTTAACATAAAGATTGTTCTTATTCTAATTCCAGGTTAAGTTCATGTTTTGATTCACTTTATTGATAGGTGATGTTTGATGGGTGATAATTGTTGCTGTTGTTTTTAATGTCCTTACTGGCTTTTTCTTTTTTCTTTTTTCTTTTTTTTCAATTTTAGTGGCCCACGAAAACTCAAACTTCAGGGGAGAAAAGCCTTCTAGGGGATGTTTTTTGTCCTAGTTCGTCTGTGATTAGTCTACCTAATTAGTCTACCTTCATACTATAAACTCCTAATATCCATTTCATTCAGTCATTCAACAGACACTAAGTAAGCATCTACTACATTCAGATAAATATTTTGTTGATGTAATGATTACTTCTTCAGGATAAAAGATTCGAAATTTCAAAAGTGAACGGCATAAAACAAAAGCTTTTAAAAGGGTATCATATTTATCCCTGACAGATCCCCTCTGTGACAGGCTCAACCATAGTTTAGCCACTAGCACAGGCCTTTCTTCTCTTAGCAGCATTGTAACTAAACAGTCACAAACCTAAATCTCCCCAAAATAATTGGCTCTCCTTGCCCTTCTTTTCAGTTGCTACCTGCATTTGCCACTCCAAGTACTTTACCTAATGAATGAGGTGGGGACTTCCAGAGACTGGATTTTAAGATTCATTCGCTGCTGCAGCAGAGCCTAGGCAATCCTGATTCATATGAGGGCTTTACCCATTTAAACTTTTTTCCCTCTGTGTGCTGAGTAGGGCCGACTTAACACCTAGATGAAGTAGGTAATTGTCCCCAAACCATTTCTCTCTTTGTTATCTAAGTTTCTGCCTAAAGTATTTGACTTTTTTTTTTTTTTTTGGCAGAGTCTCATTCTGTCACCCAGGCTGGAGTGCAGTGGTGAAATCCTAGCTCACTGTGGCCTAGAACTCCTAGGCTCAAGCAATCTTCCTGCCTCAGTCTCTCAAGTAGACAGGACTACAGGCGTGCATCACCACGTCTGGCTAAGTTTTAAAGACTTTTTGTAGAGATGGGGGTCTCACTGTGTTGCCCAGTCTAGTCTTGGACTCCTGGCCTCCAGCAGTCCTCCCACTTTGACCTCCCAAAGTGCTGGGATTATAGGCATGAACCATCAGACTTTCCCCCTCCACCTTTTTTTTTTTAACAATTATAGATCACCTTCTCCCTTTAGTCCCCTTTTAAGAGTTAAAAGCTCCTAGGTTTTTGTGCTTTCTGCATGGCACTTGTTGAGACCTTGGCCTGCATTGCTATCTCTGTGGCTTGCACAGGCTTGATCTTAGACATCTCTGGAGTTGAGCCCTCAGGCCTTGCCAAGCTTCCCTTTCCTTGACTCAACCTCAGGCAACCTCAGGCCTCTCCAGCCTTCCCTTTCCTGGACGGTGATGTGGGGATAATACCAGTTCCTTTCTCACAGGACTCTGCTGAGGAATGACTGATAGAATGTGTGTAAACCACAGGGCACTAGCTCAGTGGGTGGTGATGGTTCTTCTGGTGTGTATTAGTTGGCTACAGCTGCCATAACAAAGCACCACAAACTAGGTGGCTTAGGCTACAGAAATGTGTTGTCACACGGTTGAAGCTTGAAGTTCAAAGTCAAGGTGTCATCAGCGTTGGTTCCTTCTGAAGTCCGGGAGGGAGGGACTGTTCCTGGCCTTTCTCGTAGTTTCTGGTGGTGGCGCCCAGTCCTCGGTTTCCCCAGGCTGTGGCGGCAGCACCCTCATCTCTGCCTCTGTCATCACACAGTGTTCTCCTTGTGTCTCTGTCTTCGTGCGTCTTTTTTTTTTTTCTGTTGTTCAAGCTGGGGTGCAATGGCGTGATCTCAGCTCACTGCAACCTCCATCTTCTGGGTTCAAGCGATTCTCTTGCCTCAGCCTCCTGAGTATCTGGGATTACAGGCATCCACCACCGCGCCCAGCTAACTTTTTGTATCTTTAACAGAAGCAGGGTTTCATCAGGTTGGCGGGGATGGTCTCAAACTCCTGACCTCATGATCCACCCGCCTCGGCCTCCCAAAGTGCCAGGATTATAGGTGTGAGCCACCGCACCCGGCCCATGTGTCTTCTTA